>NW_010232332.1:0-5710 GCF_000690775.1 Eurypyga helias | reverse complement strand
CCTGAGAAGGGAAGGGCAGGGTCGGGCTCCTCAGCCAACCAGTTTCTGAATTTTTCAGTCCTTCTGAAAGCATTCGACTGGCTCTGTAACCCACCCCTCCGGGGCAGTTTGAGGCTGAATCCATGGATGTGTTGCACGGAGGATTTCTGAGGGATACCCCGGCTAGCCTGGATTGATTCCCACTGAACTGGTCTCCCTGCCCGTGGCGGACGGACTCCGAGTGCCCCGGTGCAGGGGTAAGCAAACAGGGCTTGTACAACCCTCACAAAGCCGGGGCTGGAACCTGCTTTTCTAGTATGACAGACCCGGTCCCAGCCACTCTGCCTCTTTAAAGCCGGTGTACGCGGAGAGGGTTTGGCTTTTCTGCCTAGAACTCA
Organism: Eurypyga helias; assembly: GCF_000690775.1. Classification (NCBI taxonomy): domain Eukaryota; kingdom Metazoa; phylum Chordata; class Aves; order Eurypygiformes; family Eurypygidae; genus Eurypyga; species Eurypyga helias. Next base: position 5,333 of record NW_010232332.1, on the reverse strand, counting down.
TTTTTTAGCCATTAGGTAGACGGGGCAAAAGTCGCTGTGGGATTTGTCCAAGCAGCTCATTGCGGAGCCGTCAGAGGTTGTTTGTGTTGCGACGCCTTGTCTCGCGCGACGGGTCCGTCCCTGGACGCGCAGCAGATGCGATGGGCGTGCGTGGATGCTGAATCCCCCTTCCTCATCCGCTGGGTGCTCCGTAAGGGGAGCAGGAATAATTGACCTGGATTAAATCGCACGTCTCCCCTTTCCTTCCACCTTCAAGGCTCTGCCGTCATAAACAGCTGCTTACTGGTGTAGGTAAGTGGAGGCAGCACGGTCCTGCCAAGCCCTCTTGTCCACAAATGACTAAATCCTGCCTGAAAAGTCAAAGTATGAAAACATTATTCTTTGGTTTTGGCCGAGCCTCATGGATTGCTGGGATCCGGCCACCTTGGCTGCCCGGTGGGATAGCAGAGCCGCCCCTCTGGATGCTGCCTGGGGCTCTGCCCACCTTGCAGCTGCAGAGGAGGGTGGAGGAAGGCTGGTGTGGACGTGTCAGGGGGCCTGGGGCGCAGGGGTGGTGGGTCTGGGGGCTGCTGCTGCCCCAGCAGCACTCGGATCAGCCTTCCAGCAGGGATCTGCCAGCAGCACTTGCAAAAATTGCTGTGCCCATTGGCAAAGCGTGTTGGCAGGAGGGCTGGAGGGCGGTGCTGCGGCTGCAAGCCCTCGCAGTTCATAAATAACTCTGGGGGCTGGGGCGCGGAGCCGGTGTCTCGCAGCGGAGCTGTCGTGCCAGCCCCTCTGCAGATGCAGCACCTTGCCTGCGTTGTTTTTGGCTTTCGAGCTGGCTTTTCCCTCATGTGCGCTTCCACGGCGAGGGCCGGCATGCAGCTAGGCTTTCCGCCTTTGCTGGCTGCTCTGACAGTGCTGGGACGGTGGCCGTTGTGGATTCCTGCCTGCCTGGAGCTGGAGCTGGGTCTCCCAGTGAAGAGGTGGGTGATCTGCTGTTTGCTCTAGCACAGTTGGCTCACTCCCAGCATGGTCCAATGCAACACGTTACTAGGGGACGCTTGTGCTTTTTCACACCTCTTTAGCTCCACCAGTTTTATAATCAAAGCGGGTGGAAGCCGTGCTCTGGGTTGCCCGTTTGCAGCTGGAGAGGACAAGCGTGCCCGTGTGTCAGAAGGGCAAGCCTGAAGCTGGACTCCGTGCCAGCTGGTCTAAGGTGGAGGTGGAAATGGTCTCTTTGCATCTCCTCTTCCTTGCTTGCTCCTCGGGCACGGGTTGCAGGGGCTCAGGCAGTGGACCATGGGCCGTCTGGGATTGCTGCCGGTGGAGACAGAGGTGAAACTTGGATTCGAAGGCTGTGCCTGCTGGGCTTGGGTCAAGCCAAGCAGCAGCAGGCCTGTGATGCTACACTGGATTCTCGGCTGCTCCCAGTGGCTCTTGGTGTCCCTTCCCTGCCTCCATAAAAGAAACCCAAGAGAACCTCCACCCCCTCTTGCAGGACCTGACCTCGGCAAGACTCCGCAGTGTCTGGATGGAGATATGGGTAGGGTTTAAGACCAAAAATTAGGAGAATTTCCTGCTTCTAGAGTTGGAGCTTGGACAGTGCTGATTTAGGGCTTTGACTCCCATCTGCACCCTTCCCGGGGGAATCTGCCCTGACTCCCAGCGTGTTGGGATCTCCCAGCTCATGCCCACTGGCAGGGTTGGGGTCTCGCTGGCCCTGTTGGCGGATGGTGCCTATGGATCCCTGATTCTCATCTGTGTTCTGCGTTCATGGCAGCACAATTCCCAGGTAGACGGAGCTGCCGACATGCCGCATCCTCCTGTGGTAGGACAGAGCCTGGCAGCCGAGACACCCCTTCTGCGTGGCCAGGCTCAGCGGTGAGACGCTGGTATGCGAGATGTAAACTCAATACCAAAGTTTAGATTACAGCCCTGTGAAAAACATCAGCTCCCCCTAAATGGAGCCCAGATGGTGGCGGAAGCTGTGCAACGCGTCGGAGCCGAGGGCCAGGAATTGCAGGAACCGTGTGAGCAAAGGGACCGGGGCTGTGGGGGAGGGAGAGGAAGGGAGGTAGGGTTACAGCTCATGTAGGCTGCAAGGCCGGCGCTTGGCCGCTGCCGTCTGCATCAAGGGTCGATTCCTGAGCCAGGCTGGTTAATCCACCTCGCCCCCTTAAAAAACAACTTCAGACGACGAACGTCTCCCAAGTTGCATCACCGTAAATGCAGCATTTCCAAAGCTGAGGTTTCCCACAGCCCGTGACAGCTGAACTTGCGGGCGTCAGAGGCCGAGGGCTCTTGGGCAAATTAGAGGAGACCGGGTAGATCTGAAGCAATGAATACACAAGCTGTGTTCGTGCAGGAGCTCTGCCAGAAAAGGAGTTTCCCAGCTTCCTCGTTTCGGCAGGTTCAGAGCCGCTGAGCCCAGGGAGAGGGTCGAGGGAGCGGGGAGCCTGGAGACGGAGCCATGTCTTGGGTAAGATGAGCACCGACGTGCGCCCCGGCAGCCGGGCGGTTGCGTGGGCGAGTGCAGGCTACGGGGAGGCTGACCGTGACTCAATATCCTGGCGTTGTGAAAAAAGCAAGCGTCCCGAGGCACCGCCGAGAGCACTGTCTGGGAGGCTCGGAGCCATCCTTCCCCCCCCCGCTGCTCTCCGGGAGCCTCTGCCGCGGCGTGTTCTGGGTGTTTTGGAAAGGCGTGGAGCGATTGAGAAGTTTGGGGGGGACCACAGAGCACGGCTGGTAGGGCTGGACCCCGTGATGCCAGGCAGTGCCAGGGCATGCACAGGAGACCGGGTCTCCAAACGATGCTGCGGTGGTGTGAGAGCCAGTTGCTCCCTTCCCGGGAGAGGTGGTGGCCGTGGACTGCAGCAGGCAGAGATGCTCTCCGTGCCAGGACAGCCACGGCGGTGAGGTCGTGCCGGGAGGTTTTTCTGGAGAGTTAATTGTCCCCTCTGAACCAGAAGGCTGGGGTGAGGTGATGAAGATAATGAGGCATTCACATAGAAATGGGAGTTTTTTTGAGGTTGTTCTGCAAAGAGAAGTTGTGGGGAGACCCCAAACACATCCAGATGGGATCAGTGCTCCTCCATTAGGACCCCATTATCCATCCATCTTCCCTTCCCACGTCTCCATCCCTTCCCCTCCTTGTAAGACTTGGTGCATTTTCCTGTGCCTGCTGCTTGGGGGGTAAAAAGGGGGCTGGGACTGAGCTGGGGAGAGGGCCGGCGGAGCGGAGCAGGAGCGCTGCTGCGGACCCGAGGAGCCGAGGCCAGCGCGGGGCCCGTGGGTGAGCTCACCCACGTGGCGTTCACCTTGGAGGAAGGCCCACATCCCTGGAGATAACAGTGTGTGCAGCAGCAGCACACCCTTTCCCTCGGAGATAAGTTTGTGTGCGGACACAGCCCGGAGATAAACACCCAGGAAGGCAAACATCCAAGTTGTACACCTGTACGGACAGGGAACTCCTGCAAACCCCGGCCGCGCGGCTGTGCCGCATCAGCACCAGACCTGGTTTTCTGCTAGAAAATCGCCTGTAGGGCTGTGCCGTGCCCCAAAATCTGGAGAGCAGGTAGAGTTTGGTGTCGTCTGCGGGTTGAGTTGGCTGCAGCTTTCAAAGATGCTCAGACCCCAGGTTTTTGCATACCTGGAGGATGCCGTCATCCGCAGGATGCGGTCTGTTTTCCAGGAGCTCTCAGGTAGCCTCCGTGTGCAGCTCAGAGCCTTGAAAAGTGCTTTTAAATTGTGGGAAGGGGTAAACTTCTATCACTGAACTGTCACTGACTTTTTGGGAGCCCTGCTTTCTAGCTCCTGTAAAGGGAGCTGAACTGGTCGCCTGGGCTCCCCTGAGATTCTGGGGAGAGCAGATTCATGCAGCCGACTGAGCTGCAGCTCGTTCATCAGGTTTAAATCCCAGACTTTTTAGGTGACTGCAGTGATGGCATTTACATCTGAGCCCGAACCAGGTGTTGCCATGCTCCGGGCAGGCAGAAGAGCTGCCGGGGCAGACAAGCCACGCTGTTTTAGGATGTCCATGACGGGATTATTGCTGGTGCCTCTGCAGCCAGCTCAGACATCTGCAGTGAAATGTCGACTCTGGCAGATGAATCACAGCTGTAGCTGGTGGATTTGGATCTTACCCCGCAGTTGGACTCCAGAGTCTTATTTTTCAGGGCTCACTGGGTAATAGGACCATCCCGTCCATCCCAGATGAGATAAGGGGGGCTGGGGAGTTCTGGTGACGGTCAGCCCTGTGTGTGCTGTCTGCAGACACCTCCCAGCATATCCCGCAGAGGCCGTTTCTGCAATATTCCTGAGTCTCTCAATAGAAGTATAGTGGCAAAGTGACTACTGAGACGGTGAAAAACTCTGGTTTGGTGCAAGTTGGGCTGTTTTAGGAGCAGAGGAACCAACCCGTTACCCCTTGTCCTGTCAGTCCCTTCGCTTGTAAAAAGTACGCCCCAGCGTTCTTGTAGCCCCCCCAGGTACTGGAAGATGTGCCCGCAGCTTGTCTCTACTGGGCATCCTTTTTCCCTCTGTCTCCCTACGAGTGTGGAACTGTGTGTACTTCTTCCCGAGTTTGCCGGGAGAGGTTTAGTTGTCACGGATCAACAGCATCCATGTCTGTGAGCAGGAGCTGAGCTGCCAGGAGGGCGATGATGCTGGTCCTGCTCAGCAGTGCCATGGTGGCTGCTCGAGTCCTCGCAAACAGCTTAGCGGGGTTGAAGGCTCTGCTGAGTCTGCGTCTTGAGTGGTGCCAAGAGGATCAAGCAGGAGTGAGGAGATGGGCCATCGCCTCCGAACCTCGTGGCGCTTGAGTAGCCTTAGCGCTGTGGCCAGCACTGCACTATGTACTTCATTGAGGGCAGTGACTCAATGGGAAAGACTCAAAACTACCAAAATACAGGGTCTGCCTTGCTGGGAGAGAGGATGATGAAGCTCAGGCTGGCTGTCGCAGCAAAGGAGACGCGAGGCATCAGCTCCTTTGACTGATGGAGCAGAACAACGATGTGTTGGAGGCAGAGGTTAGCTTGTGGTTTCTGCATTGGCCCTGTCCATCTCATGTGAACAATCCTAGCAATGCCACATCTGATCCCTTCTGGTGTCAGATCACAGCAGAAGGGAGTCCCCGGAGAAATGTCTGGAGTCTGCTCCTTCCCTGGCCGAAGATCTGCAAGTCTCGTTTGCGGTTCCTGTCAGTTTTATTGGCTGCCTTTTCTGTTTGTGTTTTGAGGTGTGGATTTGTAACAGCGATAATGACGAGCCCTTGAAAGATCTGTCAAGATTAAGGAGCTGGGATGATTATCTTCATCAGTGACATAGGCAGTGAGATCGAGCGCACCCTCAGC
>NW_010232331.1:0-1475 GCF_000690775.1 Eurypyga helias | reverse complement strand
GAACCGCCTTGCTGCCCCCCTTTCCCTAATTCAACACATCAGCATTGCAAATGGCCACTGTCGCTGTAAACAAACGAACAAAACCCGCATCCCCCCCGCCCCTTCCTTTCCCACGGAACCCCTCAAGGTAAGCAAAGAATCCGTGTCCTTTTTCTTAGTCCAATTTTATTCTACAAATCATAAGTGTTGCACCTTTCATGAGCTATCCGAATAAAACAATAATCCCATAGGAATTACTTACACTAAGAAAAAAAATATATAATAATCACATTTAAGGAGAAATGCAACATTCGACCAAATGTTCAATACTATGTTGTTGCCAAAGGATGGATGTTTTTCTAAAATCCCAGTGTGCATTACACCATAATATACAGGATTACAAACAAAATTACAGTACAGATTGATTCCAGTTGAACCAGCGTTACATTTCAAACAGCACTTATTCTGGACTGCATTGTACATGCAATAGCTATTGTTCTAATTACGGATTAAATGGTTTGAATTTGTTTCAAGCTACCGTACTAATCGACTACAATAGGTATATAGCCCGACTTTAACAACCTGATTAGTTTTAGGTTCCGATTTATGAGATGAGCATGTGACAACCACGGATTATGTGAATATGTATAAAATCATGCATTTATATCGCCTGGAAACATTAACATCTTCAAGTTCTCTTAAAAAAACAAAAACAAAAACAAAAACCGAACAAACAAAAAAAAACCCAAAAAACACGGAATGCCAAGGGGTTCAAAGACTAAAAAGAAACAGTGCAAATTGTATGTGATAGTCAAGCAGCTTTCGATTTAAAGAGGGTGTTGGCATTTGCTTTATAATCTTTATATACAAGTTTGTGCAAGTAATGTGTTGAATTGATATGTTTTAATAGAAAATAAGTCTCTCGTTCTTCTATCTTCTCAAGACCTAGGGGATCCGGTTCTTGTAGGGGGGAAAGGAAAAAAGAAAATAAGAAAAGAAAAAAAAAAGGAAGAAAAAAAGAGACTTTCATGGGAAACAAATTGCCCGGATTGTGCATTTTTTTTTCTTCTTCAGCTATTTGAAAGGAAATAAGTGCTAAGGCAACATAACTTCTCTAAGCACTTTTCTGCTGGTTTAAATTAGTTAAATTATTTTGTATAAATTAGATATAATTCTACCTTTCCAATATGTATAAAAATTGATGAAGCTGCATGGTTTAAAATAGGAAATTCACGTTATAAAAAGTCATTAAAAATTCTGTACAAAATCACAACAAAATAATTCAGCATGGGAAAGGTAACAAGTAGTAAAACGTTGGTTGAAAAATAGAGATTTCATATATATTTTGTAATTGGCCCATCGCTAGTTTAAAAATTGCATAGATCCTAATTATTGCTCGTGATTTTGTTATCCCGATCAGGTAATTGACGCGATCCCAACGCCCCCACCCCAGACTGACGGCGCCGCTCCCAGGCGCGGGAGCGGGGCGGCGGGCG
>NW_010232330.1:1476-1790 GCF_000690775.1 Eurypyga helias | reverse complement strand
CCCCCCTCCCTCCAAAAAAATAAATTGGGCATCCACCCTCCGCTGTGCCGGGTCGGACTCTGCCCAGCCGCTTCTCCTCCCCCCCAGCCGGAGCAGTTCTTCCTCCCCTGGTGAAAAAATCTGATTTCCCTGAAAAAAAAAAAAAAAGCTCCTTTCCACCTAAATATCGCGTCTCCAAGAGCATCCTCCTTGTATTTAAGCAGATACCTGGGCTCATCGCTGCATACTACAAACTGTGACAGTTTCTGTGTGAATATTTTTAACTGTGTTTGTGGTACCTGTATTTATATTTATGTTTAGCACTGTAATGTTCC
>NW_010232330.1:0-1427 GCF_000690775.1 Eurypyga helias | reverse complement strand
ATAATAATTAAAAAAAAAAATCTTGTGTTACACCCTCTCATGTATAAAGGTCATGTCCAGAGGACTATGTTGAGTATTTAATAAAAACTGAATATTATTTTTAAAGTTTATAGAATGGCCTCTGAGCTTCAGTTGAAACCTTTCGTGTGGATAACAGCCTGTTAGACAGTTCACTTATCTTCTGTGTGTTGTTCCTGAAAATCAGCTCCCTCTCTCCTTTTTCTCCCTCCTTCGTACCCCTCTCAGTCATGAGTATTCCAAAAAAAAAAAAAAAAGAAGAAAAAAAAGAGGGGGTGGAGGGGGAGAAATTACATTTTGCTTTGTCTCCTTGAATTAGTCTTGTTACTGTATTGTTCGGTGGCATCAGGAATCTATGCCATACCTCTCGCTTCATGATTAAAATGGATTTCCAAAGTTCAAAACAGTATATATTTCTTATTGCACCCTCTTCAGTCAAATACCAGGTCAAAGGTTCTGCTGCTTCTTTTTTATTATTATTATTTTGATTTAATTTGAGCTCTACACAGCTGAGATTCTCCCAGCTCTGCGGAAGGACCCACTCCCCCCCTCCCTTCCCCCGGCTTATTTCGACCCAATAAACCTTTCCAGGGAAGGGGGGGGGAGTCACTTTTATCCAGAAACTCATCCTTCGGAGAACGGAAATTGTGGATATAACGCTGGGAAACAAACCCTGCTGCTGTGGATCGCAGGCTCGGATAAACCACCGCGAAGGCTGGATGAAAAAAACCGGCAGTTTTCTCGCCTCTTTGTCACTGCTCTAATATTTGCTGGGCTGTTCAGTAGGTAGCACTTAGCCAGGGGTGACAGTTCCCTGGAAGCAGTTTAGTCCCGTTCAAGTTGGGTTTTTTTTAATGAAACAACCAGGATTTGGTGTTAAGTGACCATAACCAGGGGAAAAATGAAAAAAGAAGGGTGAAAAAAAAAAAGAAGCCGCCTGGGGAGGTTTGTTCAGCCCATCCTTTGCTCGTCTCCAGCCTGGAATGTGCAGGCGAATTTTGCAAGGCGCAGGAAAGAAGGGGAAAAAAAAAAAAAATAAAGGAGATAAATCTCTCTTAAAACGAAAGAAAACAAGCAAACAGCACCAAGGAGCAGAAGCCAAGAGCGTTTTGCAAGAGGGGAACGACCTGGCCGGGGAGCAGGAGGCTCCCGGGGTGTGAACCAGCCTGAATTTCCACTCCAAAAAAAAAATTTCAAAAAGGACAAAAAACACCCCACCCCAAACCCCCCCAAACCCCAACGTCTCTCCGCAACCACACATGCGGAACGGCGCCTCGAGCGAGGACGAAGCGGCGAGCACCCCCGGCGCATTCACGGCATTCCCGGGCTCTTCACGGGAGACGGAAGGAAAAAGCCAACGCGCTCAGGTTCTCCAAGGGAAAAAAAACCCGGAGAGGGCTTGAGGGGGG
>NW_010232329.1:1320-3248 GCF_000690775.1 Eurypyga helias | reverse complement strand
AACCGTTCTATGATTCTATGAATTGCTGTGTTGGTGATGGTAATGTCATGAGCTGTCTTGCACACTTGCATACTCTGTTGCTCTCGTGGATTTCTTTGCTTCCTTGCCGTCTGCTGTTTTCCTAAGGTGTGTAGCACCATCCGATTTTTGCTCACGTGGATAGATAGGTGAGCTTGCCAAAGCCCACCGATCGCCGTGGTGTGGTTAGACCAGGCCCTTCCTCTGGTTGTCTCCAGCTTCTCCTCCTCAGACCTAAACTCTGCGTGTCTCATTCCAGGAAAAAGTAATTGGCTGGGTGTATAATACCCATAAAACCAAAATTGGTTTTCTTTCCAAAATCATTCATAAGGAACGAAGAATTAATAGGTGGGTTTGCAAGGCTGTTTCTCCAGTCTGCTTGATGCTGGAAGCGGTAACCCCTCACCAGCCCCCTCTCAGGTTACCGAGAGCGTGCCAGTCGTAACCTCCATCGATTTGTTGTTTGGTCAGCCACTGAACCAGCAATCCACAGTGACAACAGGCAGTGCTTGTCGTGTCCACTTTTCTGAATTCGTGGAACATGGGATGGAAGAGACAGGAACAAGACACCAGTAAATATAAGCCCAAAAAGAAGGAGAAAGGAAGGAAAACAAAGGGAGGAACACTCATAGTAGGCCAAGGCAGGAGCAAAGATCCAACACGGGCGGGGGTGGGTGAGGGGTCGTATCACGTTCTGCCAAAAGTCTTGTTCCGAAAGGGAAGTTTCCAGTGGCTGGTTGTGGAGTTGGAGGACTGGGGAGCAGTGGGGTGCTCGAGGACAGGCTGCAGGCAACTTTGCTGGCTGGGTTTTTGGGAAGATGCAGCCTCTTCCGCTGGCTGCTCGTCCCACTCCCACAGGAGGGGACAGCTGTGTGGCGCCCCAGCTGAGAGCTCGGGTGAACGGGGGTAAGGGTGTGCGCTGAAGTGCTACTCCTCCTTCCCACGTAAACCACACAGGGGTTGCGTGAGGAGGCCCCTTCTGATTTATCCCTGGTTTAGTTTCCTGTGCAGCTGGGCTTAAACGCATTCGTTAAACAAGACGTGTTAAACCCAAGAGGTGCTTTCGAACCCTCTTCGTACCCAGCCCGCGCCTACTCCTGCCTCTGTCGCTTCCTCCCTACCGCGGTGTTACTCGCCAGATCCCGGCTCCGTTCCCAGGCACGCGCAGCGTTTAAGGGGAGAGACGTGAAAGGCACAGCCTGCGTCTGCCCATTTAACACGAGACGTGATGGAGACGGGGACCTGCAGTGGGCGGTTCTATCCCCCCCGAGCCGAGTTTCCCTCCGGGGGTTCCTCGCCGTAGGCCTGCGAGCGGAGGTGGCGGAGGTGGGGGGGGGTGTGTGTCATGTACGAGTGGAGATAAAGTAGTGTGGGTTTTGATTTTATCCCGTACGGAACAATTACAGCGTATGGAAACAGCGGGCTTCAGGGAAACTTTGTGTAAACAAAACCCAAGCTCGCAGCAGGTGCCCCGTAGCCAACGGAACCGGACTTCTACCTGTAGCAGCTCTGGGGGAGAAATGTCAGGTCTGTGCACAAATGGCCAGCTTGGTGCTCCTCCATCTGCCGGCAGGCAGGTGAGGCTGGGACAGGAGAGGCCGGGCATTCCTTGCGCTCGGGCCATTGGGATTTCTCTTCAAGTTTCCCAAGTTTCTCTGCCTTGTCGAGGGATAACTTGCAAGCCCCTGCGAAGTGATTTTGCCCGTGCTGGTACACGTCTTGCTCGGTCTGGGCGCAGGTGGCATGCGAGAGCCTGGTTAAGAAGGCAAAAAGGACCGCAAGCCGAAACCAACAGAGCCCAAACTTTGTGTTTGAAAGTTAGCCCCAACCTCACGGTCACGTTCCTGCCAGTGCTGCAAATTCCGTCCGATTCACACCCTCCTACGTTCCCAGAAGCGAGCCGGTCGCAC
>NW_010232329.1:0-1268 GCF_000690775.1 Eurypyga helias | reverse complement strand
TCCGTCCCCTTGGGGGGGGGACGCCTCCCGCTCCCCCGGCCTCGTGCCTAACCGCAGCTTCCGTGGGGCTGAGGCAGGAGCCGAGCGCGGAAGGAGGCCAGCGGAGACCGTGAAGACGAGCATTGCGTTGGCAGGTTCTGATGAAGGGAGGGCATCGTGGCGTGTTGGTTCCTCTGGGATTATAAACCTTTCGGGGGGGAGGATGGAGTTTTTCCCGTGACGTTCCATTAGTCATTCAGTAGATTTTGCCATCGCTACTTTCTTTCTTCCCCGAAGGAGCCCTTAAGCCAACTCCCCTCCCCCGACCCCCAAATAAGTACTTTTTTAAGGTGGTGGCTGTGAGAGCTCAGCCAACTTCGGCCACAGCTTTGCCGTTACCGCGGCGACCGCCAAGGCAAGGCCGGCTCAGAGCATCACCCCGCTAGAAGCCTGAGGTTTCTTCTCTTGGCTTTGAACTTTGGTGCAACTTCTGAGACAGGGAAGGGGATGGGGGGATCTTGCCGTGGCCAGCAGGTGACTTGATGGGGTACTTACTCCTCCCCAGAACCACAGCTGTGAAGTACCTGTTTTCCAGCACAACTTAAAAAAATCTGAGGACGTAACGTTGAGCCGGGGAGCCGCAACCATCGCGTAACCGCATGGTGTCGCAAACGCCCTGCGCCCAGGCCCTGCTCCGCGCTGCGTTCACCCAGGGTTTGAAAAACGCTTCCGAGATCAACTCCAGGCACGAGCAGGGGCACAAACTGCATGAAAAATAATGGTTTCCTGTACTTTCGTGAAGTGTCGGTGCTGTTGGGTAATGCTTTCTGCACCTCTGGCCTCTTTCCTTCACTCGCTACTGCTTACCGTTGTGGTGTGCTTTTAGGTGCGAAATAGCTCTTTTTTTTCGGTTGTTCAAGGCACGGTCTGGTAATTCCGAGCCCCGTTTAGGCGTGTTGGTTCGGCTGGGGGTGCGCAGCATCCTACCCTAAGCAGCGGGCGTGCGGCGTTAGGGGTCGGTGAAGCAAGCTGACACGTTCGTGATGCGGAGTTCACCTGAGAACACGCGAGGCTGGCTAAAAACAAGGTAACGATGCCAGAAACGGCGTTAGAGCCGTTCCCTTTGAAAACACGTGCTGCTGGAGCAGTGAGGCTCACTGTAGCAGCGGCTTGCCTTACGCCCAACGCCGCGCATTGGCGCCCCGGGAACGCCGCAGCGGAGGCGCCGGTAGGTTGCTGCTGCCCTTAATGCGGTCACCGTCTCCTCCTCTCGCGTTGAAAAGGAAGAG
>NW_010232328.1:607-2057 GCF_000690775.1 Eurypyga helias | reverse complement strand
TTTCCCCCTTCTGAGGGGGATCCCTGGTGCTCCTCCCGCTCCTGTTCGGACACCTCGCCTCTTTTCTCCCAGCTCTCAACCCCGCTCACGCCCAGCTCCCAGGTTGCTTTGCCAACCTCCCCACGCTCGTCCGTGTGAATCAAATCAGACCCGGCCGATCCGGAAACGTCCGGCAGCTAGAAGGAATGGCCAGCCTCCTGTTTGAGCCTGATCCTCGGCCCTTTTCCGCTGACATTTATTGGTCTCCACCTGACCACAACTGACCTTTTAAATGAAGACTGAAGCCAAAAGCCAACCACCGCGCACTTGGCTTCCTTCCGTGATGTTACCGATCGTTCCCGGGGCGCAGTGCAGCATCCTTCTTCCCGTTCCCTCCCCTGGCGCAGCTGAGAGTTGCCTCCTGGTTCCCTTTCCTTTTCCTTCTCACCCTGGGTCTTGTCTCTAACTTTGTCCACGTCCTCGCCGCTGTGCCCACGGACACCCAGGCTGCCCACGGGATGAGTGTGCGGAGACGGCTCCCAAGGGAAGGCTGGCGGAAGTCGGGGAGCATGGGGAGCCGTGCCAGGGGAAGTCGGGGAGCACAGGGAACCGTGCCATCAGAAGTTGGGGAGCACAAGGAGCTGTGCCATCAGAAGTTGGGGAGCACAAGGAGCTGTGCCATCAGAAGTTGGGGAGCACAAGGAGCTGTGCCATCAGAAGTTGGGGAGCACAGGGAGACATGCCGGGGGAAGTCGGGGAGCACAAGGAGCCGTGCTGGCGGAAGTCGGGGGAGCCATGCCGGCGGCTGGGAGCGATACCCGCTCCCGAGGGTCTGGAGGGCCTTGTGAGTGCCAGGACAGGTCAGACTGTGAGGACAAGCTCGAGGCGTGGGAATTCACTGCCTCTGTTTTCTTAGGAAGAGCCTCACTAATGCGTAAGGCATGGGAGCGTTCCCACTTTCCAGTGTCATGGGAAAAATGCAGTGGCACCTGGGAGGAGCGGTGGCCAGCCTGGTCCGTACTGCCGCTCCCTCTTCACTGGTTCAGCTCCCAAACATCCCATTTTCACCCCTGGATTCGGCTCACTTGGTTGTCCGTGGTCCCCCCTTGCTCTCCGTGGGCTGTGACCGTCCCCGTTGAACCCCGTGTCCCCCAGTTTGCTGTTACCCCCAGGCTCCTCACTCCTTCCTCTGCAAGAACCACCCTGACCGTGGGAAACGCAATCCCCCAAATGGATCTACGGATTTTCCGTGGGCTTCTCTGAGCTCTTAGCACTCCTACATTGACTTTTGTATCGAGTGGGCAAGCTCACACCCAGCAAACCCCAATTTTGCTGCTCAGAGCTTGGCCTGGACTTCAGGACCCTCAGTCCGCCCGGCAAAGCAGTTGTTTTAGTGCCAACGCGGTTTTGCACGAAACAGGAAAAACCATGGGGAAACGCTGGTAACGGGTTTAAATGGAAAGAGGGAGAT
>NW_010232328.1:0-283 GCF_000690775.1 Eurypyga helias | reverse complement strand
TTCCGCGGGTGGACACCGCGACGCCAGGGGCTTCCAGCCGGCCGGAGCTGCGGATGAAGGAGGCTGCAGACGCCCTGTGCGATGATGCTCATTCCTTTATTGGGGTCACTGCCAGTTTTCCGGAGGGTGCTGGCGCTTCCTGGTCGTTTCCAGCACTGGGTCAAAGCTACAGTACAGCGTAGTGACGAGGTGTCCATCCAAAGCCGGAGGGAATGTGAGATTAACGACCCCTCTCCGTACAGTCTGTATAATATATATATATTTATAATACGCCCTGTATAGT
>NW_010232327.1:3168-4682 GCF_000690775.1 Eurypyga helias | reverse complement strand
ACCATTCTGTGATTCTATGGTGCTGCAACAAAGTGTTAAATGTTTTGCAGTAGATAGGTTATTTTTTTTGTTCTTGCAACACTTTTGTCATTGTGGTTATATTGTACATATACCTAGTGAAAGATCTTGCTAATGAGTTTCTTTGTATATAAAAGTTTGTTGGTATTTCAGTGTTCTGAAATTGAACTTCTATATTTGAATTTTGAAGTGTGAGTCTGGCAAGCTATGGTTGGGTTGGGTTGGCATGGCTTGTTGCAGCCTCATTTAGCGTGAAGTTGTGAAATTTCTTTGAATAGATGCTCAGTGCTGACAGGAACAAGTTCATATTTGCATAAATTGTGTCATTTTCTTCTGCCCTTTTTCTTTGTTTAAATTAAATTTTATAAGTGGGGGTTTTTTCCTCTTTTTTCAGGTGGGGAGTGTGGGTTTTTTTTTTTTTTTTTTTTTTTTTTTTTTTTTTTTGTTAGTTTCTTATAGGAATCAGACATATTCCATATGTAAATAGATTCATAGAATGGTTAGGGTTGGAAGGGACCTTAAAGATCATCTAGTTCCAACCCCCCTGCCATGGGCAGGGACACCTTCCACTAGACCAGGTTGAATAAATACTTGAATCCCTCTCAGTTTGACAGACTTTTAAACCCTAAGCATCTGTAAATATTAGGAGGTTTGAGTTTCAAATAAGGTCTTAAAGGACCATGGTCAGAAATAATCAAATTAACTAATTTTGTTGCCTGTTCTCGTGGCTGATTCATGACGTATTCTGCTTTGGAGACTTTGTAGTAAGATAGAACTTGTCACTGACAGTACATTAAACTGGCTGTTTTCTTTAAAAGGGTTTTCTAGAACAGGCTTTACTGAGATTTTTGTACTTAGTAATTGTTGAATAAGTTATGATACAGAACAATTAATTTTGGACTTAATATTATTAGTTGTTGATATATGTGATCTCTGTGTAGATCCCTTGCAAATCCCCTCCACCAACTGGCAACAGAAGAAGGACATCTTCGTTTATGTATCAGAATGATGAAGACACTTCAACACCAGACGAAGAGGTCAGTCGAGAACTATTTTTCTGTATTTTTCAACATATTTTTCTTTTTTTTTATTCCTCAATCTCACTATTTTCTGTGAATTTCTAGGTATGAATAGTCTAATTTTTAGGTTAAATATTGAAGTGTTTAGTATTATTGAAACAGACCTTTATGCTGTAGTGGTTAACCCCCAGATTAGAAAACCTTTTAAGTCCTTCTTCAGGTCTTAAAAATCTTACCCCTGAACTGAACTCAGTGAGGTAGTGGAACAGAAGTTACACTCTGAGAGACTAACTTGGCTTTTTATGCCTCTTTTGTCCGAAAGTTGGGGGAATCCAGTTAACAATCACCAAGGTTGGAAAAGACCTATCAGACCGCCCAGTCCACCCACCAACCCAACACCACCGTATCCGCTAGACCCTGTCCTCAAGTGGCATGTCTACATATTCCTCGCACACCTTCAGGGATGGTGACTCCACC
>NW_010232327.1:0-3073 GCF_000690775.1 Eurypyga helias | reverse complement strand
GCCTCTTTTCCCCAGTTACCCGGGAGAACAGACCAGCACCCACCTCCCCACAACCTCCTTTCAGGGGGCTGCAGAGAGCGATCAGGTCTGCCCTCAGCCCCCTCTTCTTCAGGCTGAACACCCCCAGCTCCCTCAGCTGCTCCTCATCAGACTTGTTTGCCAGACCCTGCACAGATGACTTGAGGTGGATGAGCCTAGAGCCTTGAACTGAGCCTTTGGAAATGTTTCTAACCATACCAGTAATAATTATCAAATTTAAACACATCACCCTCCTCCCCACCCCCGAAAAAGACCCCTAGAAGAAAAAAAAACAACCAACCAAACAACAAACCAGACTGAGTGTAAATTATCAGTCCTAAAATATCATTGAAGTCACTATCAGGGTGATGGGTATCCATGACTTGCATAATAGGGCAAGGAGAGGAGATAATCCGCACTCATCTTTTTCCGTATTCAGTGCTGTGGCTTTTTTTGAAGTGACTTGATTAAAAAGAGAAAAACAAACAAACAAAGCCCTGATTTAGTGAGCGTGAAAACAGGCCTCTAGAGTAAAGCAAGGACCTTCTGTGAATTCTGTCAGAGGAAATGTGGAGTTCCTAGCCAGAAAATTCAGTTGCTGGGTGTTGCTACAAAAAAGGGGTGTTCTCTTGCAGTGGGATAATCCACTTAAATTTTTAACACCGTGTTTTCTTCCAGAGATGATCAGATATACTTGAAATTTGTCTTAAATTCCATTGTGAACTCTACCAGTGAGTACAGCTTGGCAGTTTCCTTCCTGCAATGATAATATAAATGAAGGGAGGAGTACCTCATCATTTTGTTGTGTGTTTTGGAAATGCAGTATTGAATTTTCTGTTTTTCTCTACCGTTGTGTCTGTGTACGTATGTATGTAATGACTTCTCTCTGTCCCTGGAGAGAGGTTTTTTGTTAACTGGTGATCCAAAATGTCAGCAGGCAATGTCACCCAGGTTAAATTATTAAGTGTTAAGAGTTTGCTTCTCCCTTCACTCCGCAGGGAAAACAACCTGCATTTCTGGTTTCAGTGCAGAGTATAGAAGTGGCGTACTGCCGCATGAGAACTACCGCTGTGGCCTAGAAGGAATGAGTTGGTGCTGAGAGTTAGTGTCACCAGTGACCAGTGCAAACATAAAGATTTCCCCTCCGCCCTTTTTTTCATTACGTGTATCCAGTGCAGTATGTGCTGGAGTTTAAGGGACTGATTTGGTAAGGTTTTAAGAGTTTTTAAGCAGCAAAAGCATAGTGAAATATGAAATATTGAAGCTACGAGAGACAGCAATGTTCCTCTGTGTGACTGATTCGCTGGTTTTTGTCTGGCATTAACTTGGTGCTGCTTACACAAAAGGAAGAAGTTTTCCTCTCTCTTATCAGTGGGAGATAAAGGGAAACAATTCACTGGTAACACTCCTCATTCCTTGTATAATACAAGTACCACCTGCTTTTCTGCCCAAATAGTATAAGCCACACATGGAGTGAAAGGTAGAATACTTTTCCTTAACTTGTGTTTATTGTTGAGGCTGTCTGCTTTTATTCCAGATCTGAAAAAAAGGTTTGTGAGCCTGAAAGCTGATCATCTTTGTCAGTTGTATCAATTGATTTAGTAAAAAATACTAGCTGTCTTCACCATTAGGATAATGTATTTATAAAATAAATACATTTCTGAATGTTGTTGGGTGCTACTGATACGCCACCTGTATGTATCAATGCTTTCTGCATCATCATTTCTATTGAGAACTACGTTTTGTCTCGTACTGCTTCACTGGATTTCTCTTGCCCCCCAGCAGACTGTTGTTTCAGACTGCTTTTCCAGACAAACAGGAGAGGCAAAGAATTCCCCACAGGACATGCCAAGTTATATCGGAAGAAAGTTATGCTCTAAATACAGTGCTTAACACTGGAATGATCAGAGAGGCAGAAGGAGCAATAAGATTAAGAATGGAAACAGTACTAAAGTGACCTCAGATTTACAGTTATCCTTTGGCTTAGGGAGCTGCTACGTGAATTTTACTTGTGAAGCATATCCTGTAATTAGAAGTTCAGAAAGAGGTGAAGCTGCTAAGGGAATGCAAATCTGATGTTTTTTCTAAGGACTGGTTTTATGTCAAATAGAAAATTTTATGAAAGATGAATTTAAATGATAAAGACATGAAATCTCCTTTCTCCAAACTTTTCTCATAGATGTTATCAGAATGATTAAAAACAAGTAGTATTTGAAATTTGTTGGATTAGATTTTTATAAAACTCTGTTCAGCAGCATTATTACTATGGTTAGAGAAAATGTAGGTATTACATACCGTTACTGAAAAATACATGCCCTGATTCTATGTGTGTTGTGTCCATAATTTGCATATCGGATGCTTTCTGAGTTCCTCTTGCTGTCATTTGAAACAGTCCTGCATGATTAAAACATGCTTACTTAGTGCTTCTAGGGAAGAATACTGTTTGGTTTTCAAACCGTGACTGCGTTGACTCTTGAACAGAGTTTGAGGTGCAATACATCAGTCATATTCGGTATAGTTCCTAGAAGTACAAAATCTTCTTTGGTTCAGTAATATTTAAAAGTCAGGCCCGCTAGCAGAAGATAACAAAGTTAGTTGAGAGCCATCAGCTGTGAGTTAACAGCTGATAGCTTGCTGTGGATGACCTACCAGTCATGCGGATCCAAATATCACTCACATCCTCATGAGTGTTATGGAAGTGACCACAGAGCACAATATATATAGCTCTTCTTACAGCTAAAGATAAACTAGCTGAGGTGCTTTTCAGTCTCACTTTAGGGCTATATAATGACTGTGTTTTTAAATGAAATGAAATGTTTTTCTATTGTGGGCAATTAATAAAGTAGGATAAGTAAAGCTGAAATAATACTCCTTCAGTGCCTTTGTTAATGCTGCATCATTCCTGTATTCATATACTTCATTTGAAGTACTTGTTAACTAGACATTGCCTTACAGAGGTGGTAATGGTTCAGATATGTCTATATTTGTTCCTTTCTGATATGTAAATTTAAAACTAAATTTTGGAGGCTCTGTGTGCTGGGTTCAGTGAGGAAAG
>NW_010232326.1:7905-9214 GCF_000690775.1 Eurypyga helias | reverse complement strand
GGGGTAGGGGTGGCAGGGAACAAAACCACCACCAACAACCAACCAGATAAGATTTTGGGTGTACAAGCTATGAAGAAAGTATGAAGTTTAGCTTTCTCACAGTAATAAATCCTATTTGCAATCAATGAAATACATCTCGATCCTTTCCTATTTGATGCAGAAAGGAAAATGAGGGCAGATATTCTGATTATTAAATAAATTTATATCAATTTTAACTCACAGTACATTGTTAACCTAACCAACAAGTGTACTGATAGTCTTCACAAAAACTACTTCCGACTTTCTGTATCTCTATGAATGAGATACTCCCACTTCTACACAGGAAAACGGGGCACACAGAGGTTTACTGATTGCAAGACACGCTTCATTCCTCACACTAAAGACTGGATCCATGGATCAGCTCATTCAGCAATTTGTACTGGTCTGGCAAAAGGTTTGAATGTGCAAGCACAGGCAAGATGAGAAATTTGAGCCTATTTGAACTGCAGGTAAATCTAGTGGTACTACTGCACTGTCCCGTGAATCAGTAACTTTCAAGGTCCTGTGTTATTCCGACCACTAATGCTCTCCAACTCTCCATATCTGCCAGATATTTCTCCATGTCTAAGGACATTTAAACTGAGAGAGTTCTAAATGTGTTACGTTATGATTGACTATTTCACACTATAGTTTCCACCAGTCATTGGAAGTTTGAAGGAAGTTATTTTTTATGTCCTTTGAAGCTGTTATTTTAAGGCAAGTTGACAGTGTTCATAATATTTCAAACAAACTGACAGATCGTTCTGCTAATGTGCACTGTAATGCACATATACGTGAACCTTAAAGAAAAACCATGCACTGACAAAATAACATACGTGAGAAAATAACACAGATTTATGACAGAACAAAAAAACCCTCCAAGGCAGGTGATTATAATGGATCATGATCATGCTGAGGAAGTTTGGAGAAAGGCAAGGCAGAGCCGGAATGCGTTTGGCTAACTTCAGCATTAGAAAGTTACCAGTGTCATGAAGATGACCAAAAAAAAAAAAAAAAAAAATCTTCCTCCAAAAGTTCCAAAAGCGTTTTTACTCTCACTACAGACAGCTGGGAGATTTGGAATTGCACCAAAAGAACAGTGGAAGCAGAAAACTGAATGAAAGAATCACGGTGAGCATTACTAGTCAGAACTAGAGAAGGGAATTGATCACACACCACAATCACTCCCTAGCACAACATAATTAAAAAAAAAGCAGATACTGAGGTGGCTGTGAGTGGCTTGGACAAAAAAAAAAAACACCATCACCAAAACACAACTAACTCATGACCT
>NW_010232326.1:0-7829 GCF_000690775.1 Eurypyga helias | reverse complement strand
ATATTAAAAAAAAAAAAAAAAAAATCACTGCACCATCCTGGACTAAGTTCTACGCTACTGAGTGGCAAACAAAAGTGATGCCACAATAGTGATGGGGATGTCACCACACAAGAAGAAGATTTTTTTTATTTCTTTGCCCTTTGACAGACGCATCAGCAGGGTTCCTGTAGTCAGGTGTAAAGCATGTGTGGAGCAGAGGATAATAAATCTATAACCAGCAGTCAGAAACTATGGCTACAATTGCAAGGCTACAATACAAGTTGCGCAGCCTTTGTGAACGCCCAGAGGAACTATGGCTTCCCACCAGCACTGCAGAAGTGTGCCTGCCTCTAGCGAGAGCCCCGTTTGCTCTAGGAAAGGGCATTATCAGATCCTCTTTCCTACTGGGGTATCCACTTCTACCCTTGGCACTGCTGTTTTCATTACCTTTATCTTGTGGGAAGGCAGGAACTTCATGTTTTCACTGAAGAAAAAAGAAACTTCCTTCTCTCTCAAGTGATTGAGAGAGAAGTTTTTATTCCTGTCAGAAATAAATATGCCTAAATACCTCCAGAGACACCAGCGTAACAGGCAGTATGGATAACACACAGTGTGAACCATAACACCTGTTAGGAACACCTTCCTGGTTTTAATTTGTGCTGTTACCATCATAGGCAAGAACAGTGGTATGGGAATTCAACAGCAGCGTTGAAATGCCATTTATATTTTTTGTTTAAATGCAAAGATGAATTATGAGAGTCGAAACAGGCATTTCTCACATCAGCTCTGGCATGACAGTATGGTCAACCAAGGTGCAATTCCTGCATCTGTCCTCCATCCTGCTGTGTATGTGTCAAATCCATAGTCTAAAATAGTGATGCCAGAATCATATTCCGAAGTGATCAAGTATAAGAAATTATAGCAACAATTTTCTGCTCTGCAACACTAGTGATTTTTGTAACAGACTCAATAGAGCCTTTTCAAGTTAAACATAAATGCTGTCCTAATTCTGACTTGAACCAATGCTGTACTGCAGAACACCAAAATCTGTGTATACAGCTATACACTTGTTTCAAGAAAGGCAAACAATATTTGCTGGACAGGAATTTAAGAACTTCTTCAAAAAATCATAAGATATTTCTACTATATATTTCTTCAAGCACCATAACCCTCACATCTTAATTCTCTACAACTTTAACTCTCGTTCTGTGTCACCTACACCTTGTACCCCCAAAACTGCACCACTTTGTCATGACTTAACATTTTCTTGTTCACCTTTGTAAGCATCTCTGCATCCTGTCAGGCTAGTAAGTGCTTTCATCATTCTAGCAAAGGAGTTAATCCCACTCTCCTCTTTCTAAATCCTATTTTGAACATATAGTCCTTTTTTTTTTTCTTCTTATTCCTCCTCCACCTCCCCAAAAGTAAGATGAAGTCATTTTCTTCTTCTAGTTATTTCATCAAGGTGCCTTCTGAAACGCCTGATTTCAACTATATGCCCAATTTCCAGTGGGTACCAACACTTTTACATAAGAAAGCGGCTAAAAAAACAATTTACACTGGTCCTTTATATAAAAATCATTTCTTACTAACACCAACAAAAGCAAAGACAAAACTTCACTACCAACTTCATTGCCACTAGGAAATCACTTTAGTCTTGCATTGTTATGAAGGGATCACCAACTGGAAATTGCTTAAGATGCACAGGATGTATCTTTAAATTATTCATAATCACCTTAAATTGCACTCAATCAGGATTGCAATACATCATCTTACAGAGACACAAAAGTTCAAAAGGAATACCACATGAAAAATCAGACTACCAAGAGCACTATTGTTAAAACTACACCAGAAACCTTAATATTTCAATACTGTGTATGTTAAAATAAACAACATACACAGGTGATGAAAGCCAGCCTCTGAAAAATTTATTATTCTGTTAAAACAAGTTTACACTTAGCATGAATTCTCAAGCTTCATGCCATTAGGAAGTTTTACTGGGTTTATAGTAGAAATAAAAACAGAAATAAAAATAGATGACAATCCCAAAATACAGGCTGTATTTTGAATATGATCAATGGGCTTTCCCTTCCTTTTGTATCTATACATTTCCTCTTGCCTCCAACAATCAGATTTTAGTGAGTCTTTGTGAAAAGTTACCTAAAAAGCCCGTTTTCCTTTCTCACATTAAATGTTTTGAAATATGAAGTTGAACAGAGCAATGTAACTTGTGTTTGTTCAGTGTTATTTCCCCAAAGCCATCCTATTTGAACTGTACATCTTTCAAATATTTATGACGTCAGTTTGATTCAAAGGATCCTGTCCCCACTGCCCATTTCTTCCATAAACTTACTTTGGCTTCCAAAAAAAAATCCTAATCTCATTTTCTGTGCCTATGCATGCTGTAAGTATTTATCCCATTGAAGTGAAAGGGACAGGGCATCAATTTTTTGGGTAAAATGAGCATAAGAGATATGGATGATTATTAGGATAATTAATCTTAAAAGCAATAAAGCTTTGCCTGGTGAATTTGTACTTGATATTGCAAAATTAAACTCTTGGAACCAGACTGATGTGTAAACTTTACTACACAAAGTAACATTAAGCACTGATTGCTATAAGCTTTGAATTATAACATAGTAGCGAGAATTGTATGTATTCTTTGCCAGCTAGATTCATAACTAATCGTATTTTAGGTTCAATGTGTATAGAAGAAATCACAGACTGAATTTCATTATTTAAAAAAATTTGAAGTTGTTCTAATTATGACTCTTTCTGATCACACTGCATTGATATAAATTTACCTCACTGTTTTATGCTCTGGACAATGTAACAACATTTGGCATTTAATATGCAGCATTACCCTTATCCTTACTGACTTGGATGCTATTCTCCTCTGCCTATTATGTGGATGAAAGACTGACTTCAGTGTGAAGTTTTCTGAGTTACTGCTTAATGTTTTCAACACCTCAAATAAAATACGCAAGTATAAATTTTTTTTAATTACATAAGAACCAACAAGGAATTACAGCTTTTTCCACAAGGCACACACGTTAAGTGAATAATATTCTAAAGATCAGTATGTGACCAACCTCCTTTAAAAAAAACGCACAGAAAACAAAACACCACAAAAAAACCCCAAAGAATCAAAAACAGATTGCCAAGAGTTCCCCCACAGTTTTGAATTGAATAGCAACAGACTGATCAGTTGTAGAGAGGATGAGGAAATACTAAGTTTTACCTCTGAGTTACTTAGTTTTTGGGATGGTGGTGCTGGTGATAAATGTAAATATTAAATTTATCAATTAAAAAATTGATTTCATGAGCCTAAACATTCAGCATTTTATATATCAGAAACATGTATTGTTATGAAATGCTTGACTTACACTCATATTCCTATCCCATATCTGGATGGAGCCATCTTGACAGCCAGCTGCAATAAGTTTTCCATCTCTGCTGTACGTGCAAGTTGTAGGAATCACCCGTTTACCTTGAACTGATCGTGGTTTAAATACACTTTTGTGCTTTTTTTCATTGTTAACATCCCATGTCCTCACAGTTCTGGAAAAAAAGTTTAAATAAAGAGTTGGTTTAGATAAAGTTAATACATACAAAATAATTCTTATTATGATACAATAAAACACCTTTTTCAGCATAAATGGCATATAATATTGTAATGGCAAAATAATAAAGTAATAATAAAATTGACAAAATAGCATTCAAAGTATGGTATGGCACTCATGAAACTAATTTGAAAGACAATTTCACAAGTAAGAAACATAATTCACTAATGTGTATGTGAAGTTTAAAAGAAGTAATAAATCCTTCCCAAACTTGCGTAAATAGATAACATTATTTACAACTGGACAAACAACCAAAAGTTAACGCGCAGGTACTACGGAGTCTCTGCTATCACTGTAAAGCAGAAAGATAAAAGTATTCAGTCCTTTACAAGAATGAAGACTTCGGGAACAGGAATGAATATTTACACAAATTCATTAGCTAAACAGATTGCCTTAACTGCTGACATGATGAAAACTGACAAACCTGCTTTTGATTGGTAGTATTGCAGAGTGGCTGTTTGTACTTCAGACTTTTCTTCATTTTAAAAAGGCATTTTAAACATTTAACTGCAATATTATTGTAGTTCTTTTCCACTAATCCTGAAGGTTTTAGAGTTCTGTTGTAAAAGTGTTCAAATACTTTACAAAGATTCATTTATGTAACACTGTTTTTGCAAGTTGAGTTTTTCCCACATTATTAGCAAAATAAATACATCCTTTTTCTTTTTAATGGGAAAAAAAATCTGCCTGGATCTTCAATGTTTCTTAGATACACAAAAACATCCAAATGAGAGCAAACTAAAACACTGAGATACAGGTGGACTCTTTAAACTGTCTTAGATACAAATGTTTTCTGTCCATTTAATATATTGAGTTCTTTCCAGATAAAAATTCAAAACTCTTTTGGCATCTATTGCAGAAAAGAGTTTCAGGATTTGGCAAAGGAAAGAAGATCATCAATTCAGAAAGAAAAAAAAAAAATCAGGTTCTCAAGACAACCTCATTTGTTTAGACTATACAAACATTGCCTCTGATCCAACAGCATGTAATTCACTGGTCTCTTGCAAAGCAAATACCAGTTTAACAAAGGCTGCCATTTCTCCAGAACAAGACGACACCACAGCATAACATTAGGAACTTCCGTCAGAGCTACAAGACCAGACAGGCTACACAGCTGACATATATACTTCTAGTATAAAACAGACAAGAAAATGAACTGGAAATAGCTCATGTAAGTTATATTTAATCACACATGTAATGAAATTCATGAAAAAAACAGTAACTTAAGTAGAATTAACCTCCAGTTGTCCATAATAAAGTCAGTGTTAGTCTAATTCTTAAGTTTTCAAATCTCTTCTCTGAACGGCTTCATTGCTGTATTTGAAGCTGTGACATAAGACACACGATTGTTCTGATGCTTGGTTTATTTTTTGAGTTTGAGGTTTGTGTTTTTGTGTGGGTTTGTTGGGTTTGTTTTTTGTGGGGTATTTTGGTGTGGTATGGGGGTTTTTTCCCCCTCCCATTTTAAATGAAACATTGTATTATGATGCTTTTTCAAGGGTCACAAGTAAATCCTTGCTGCTATATGGAATAGGTTGCAGCAAGGTTATGGAGTCACCTTCCTTGGAGTTACTCAAATCTTATCTGGACATGACCATGTGCTAGGTGCCTAGGTGATGCTTCCTTGGACAGGATGGATGGACTTGGACTATTTTTTAATAGGACTGTTGAATTAGATGATCTTCAGAATGTGCTTCCATCCTCAACCATTCTGAGATTCCCCTTTTCCTCTCCATGTGTTTTCAGTAACTCTCTCAGTTTCCTACCTTTCAACAGGCATGCTTTCTCCTGTTCTGATATATATTCAAAACTTGAGTCTTTTTTTCCCTCATAATATTAAGTTAATCCAGAATCTCATTTGGAAATTCAGTGCCTGCAGCTTTTCTTCCTCCTCTTCTGTTGACCATCTCCTGCTGGCAAGCTACTTCCTCTCTTACAGAGCAAGCTTCCCAGGACTGCTTTCTCGGATGGTGTACCCAGTAACACGGTTATGGGGCAAGGAATTTTAAAGCCTGCCTCCCCCTGTTTGCCTTTTCATGCAAGACACCTCACAAGCATCCCAGCTGCAATTCCAAAAACAAACTCTAAGAATCCTTCCCATCCTAATTCTTCATCTCTACTGGCACAGAAGGAATTTTTAAAGCCTCCAGTCTCCTTTTTTAGGCCTCAATGTGCTGTCAAATCCTGAAACACTTCACAACACTATGAAGCATATTCAAACCTTATTAATTTTACCTTTCAACTGTAAACAAAGAAGCAATGCTTGGTATAATTCTCTCTCTTGTAACACAGATTTAAAAAAAAAAAAGCAAGCGTTCTAAATCAACTGTAGTATCAGCAGGTCAGATGAAGGTTTCCTGAGCTGCTGCTTCTGCTGCACAGTTGGCCACACTCCCTCACATATGATTTACATGCCCTGTTTAAAATGCCCACATAGCCTACAGTATCTGTTTAACATCTCCTCGATGTTTTCTTATTGTCCCCACACTGAATGTGCATTCACTGTTGCCTTGCTGTTACTGCATCTCATTATAAAACTTTTCTACTAATATAAAGGAAATATTTTGTAAGAAATCACCTATATATTACTTATAAATTGATCGATCATTTCCAGAGTGCCCTTAATTCCTGAACAAAGAGTGAGCTTTTTAATCTCTTCCTTCATGTCAGATATTTATTTTCATGCTTTACATTTCCAATTTTTAATTTTAAAAATGGACATATCTCACACTGACAAGGAGAAAATTTCAGTTTACTACATGAATTAACTGGCTCACTGTCTCTGTCTGAATTACAACCAGCCAAAACATCTGGAGTCATCTATAACATGTATGTTTTATATTTTCCTTCAGACTAGTGATGGACTAGAAATGCAGAGATTGCTGAAGGACCTCAGAAAGATACTTTCACTACCCCATTTAAGGGCCCTCATCACACAGTCCAAGTATGATGTAGACTAATTTGTTCTGACATACCTCTTTTACCCTCCATGCTCCATCAACAACTACCTGAACATTCTGTCTTTGTTTCAGCAGGCACTTTGGTGCTTTCCATCATCTAGCGTTTACACTTGAAATTTACTTAAAGCCTTTTTCCAGTCCCTTTCCCTCCCTAAACTTCTAAAACTAAATTTAACTCCTCCCAATCTAACCAGAAGAAAAAGGGGATAAACAAGAAAGGAAGCACAGAAACCCAAACCATTTAGCTTCTGGGAATATGTTTTAAACTGACAATACGGCAAAAAAAATTATAACGAATTATGCTTCTGTATTGTCTTTCCCCTTCTGGTAGTGACCCTCAGTCACCATATCATATTCAACCAGAAATCACAGTTTAGAATTGTGTCTTTGTTCTTTTACAGAGTACTTTGGATGACTTGATGTCTCCTTCTCACCCTCAAACGTAACAAACAATTGACAAGATTGCATTATGAAAGTCCCATTTTCACATCCTAACTTATCGTGGGTCCAATCTAATGTTTGTGTTGAAATTAAAAAATTTTGCAACTGCATCAATGACATCAGTTCCAGGTGACTCATTTTGGTCAAAAAAGCCTCTTACTAAAAGTATCTCTCTAGGCCTAAGTATGGGATGAAAGCATTAGCACTGCTTTACGGTCTATGCTTCAGCATTTAGCAGAAATATAACTCTAATACTTCCTAATAAAGAAAAACATTCCCTGAATGAGTTTAAGGCTTTTTTTTCACCCTGAAAACAACCCATGTTTAATGGAAGTTTATTCTTTAGTAAAAACATAATATGGATTTTGGATCTACATATATGTAAAAACATATATGGATTTTTAAAAACTATCCTTCCAACACATAGTCTTGTTCTTTCATCACACTGAATTTTGATATACTGAATGATAGGCACAGTCATATAAAAATTTTTAATGTCTCTTCCATAAATTTCTTTAAGAAAACTTCCATGAAAAAGGCTCCACATAGACAAGTTTAAATTTAACTTTTTTAATGGTGAATTCCACATCTGCAAAACAGATTTTGTATAGTTGTTATATTTGCCAAGAGCAACTCAAAGCAACTTAGAGAAGGATGGGAATGTTCTTTTGGAAAGGCAATGTAGATTTTCCTGACCACTGAGAAGTTAAGTGACCCATATTTAAATAAGCAACTAATTGAATTACTGGGGTCCAGGGTTTGTGGTTTGGTTCCCACCCTCCTCCTCTCCCGCCCTCAATGTTTTTTTTCTTTTTTCCCTGCCTTT
>NW_010232325.1:0-8096 GCF_000690775.1 Eurypyga helias | reverse complement strand
CCAAACCATCCTGTGATTGTGTCTTCTGAATAATGCCATCTTAAAGTCATGTTACCTGTAACTATTGCAGCAGGTACTTTCTCCACTGTTTAAGCAGGTCTTACATTCTTAGATTAATCTATGTTTTGAACAGACAGGCACAGCCCCCTCTTGCAGTTTAGCAGCCCTTTTAGGCCCTTTGCGCGTGTTCGGCCCACAAGCGCTCCATGCCATTGAAGTGTCACAGCGGATAATCACATATCTGAATGGACAAGTGACAAGTGGGCCGCTGCTTCACTGACTACCAGTGCTGTTGGATTGAAACTGCAAACAAAGGCCGGCGTTCTGAATGCTTCTGATGCTGTGGCAGATTTTCAGGCCTGTGGAAGTTTCTGCCGCAGGAATTTGTAACCACTCAGTGGATTTGAGGGCGGAGTGGAGAAGTAAATGGAAGAAATGACACCACTGGAGGGTTATACATTACCCAGCTCTGGTGATGTCTTTGAAAATAAGATGCAGAGTATGTGGTGGAGGTGGGATGTTACTGTACTTACTCAGTTCTAGCTGGCCTGTAGGTATCTGCTTTTGACTGTAGTTTAAAATAGGATAGTGATGTGTTTAGGCCCTTGGTCCAGCCTGCCATCATTGTTACTGTGTTTGGGTAACCAGTGAGAGGCCATTGAATTTTCAGAAATTACAGGTATTTTTAACTGTTGTATAATTATTGCTTATACAGGAGACTTATCCAGTCATGGTGAAGTTGGATTTGGTGTGTTGTAAATGTCTTCTGTATTCACTCTTTGCTGCTATTCAGATCAACAGCCTCACCCTCCATGTGTGTCCCATTGTAGCACACGGCTTTCTCTCGTAGCTTTGTCTAGCAAATTCTTTTGAGTCTCTATGTGCAGGATATGAACGTTTAAATAAAATAGTTCGGCTTTTATGTAGGATTTGTCTTCTTAAAAATGGCATATTTTTCTCTATATTTTTATTGCTTGCTTTAAACAAAAATGGGTTTATAGATTATATTTATATGGATAATATGTTTCTCAGGTGGTTGTCATTAGGTGAAGGGGAGCTTAGGACTTGTTTCTGTTGCTACTTTTCCCTCTTGACTAAAGCATTTTATGGAAGCTGGAGTTGTAGCTCCTTCCTGCTTTGTCTTCTCTTCACGTCCAAATGTGTGAGTGTCTTCTAAAGAAAGAAGCCTTTAAGATCCAAGTAAGAAATCAATTTATTTGATCACATAGTACAGCTTGAATTTGGGTGCTGGGGTTTTTTTTTAATTATTTTTTGGTGTTTAAGAACTTTTTCCTTCTTAGGTGCCAAGTTAATGTAGTAGTGTGCCAAAATTGTTCAGGTGGAAGTACTAATACAGTGGTTACTGGACTAATGTAGTCTGGTTACATCTTCAGTACAGTAGCCGTGAAGTCTTGTCTGTGGTGATTGCGCAATCTCTGGCACCTCTTAAACCTCCGTTTGTAAAATACTACTTGTAACTTCTCTCTTACAGTGAAAAAGAAGATGACGAAAGTGAAAAAAGAGAAGAACCTGGGGACAACTGGGAGGAGACTGGGGGTGCTGTAGACAGATCATCTGGTCCTTGGAACAAGTCAGCTCCTGCACCAGCACCTGTCGTTGAACCAGTTGGTAAGTGTAACTCAGAGTTGTTCTTTCCAGTCGGCAGTGTATCAGGGTGAATTAAGCTGCTCAGAGGGTAGAGTTCCTACTCAGTCACCTTCTAACCTGCTAATGGCTTGTTTGGCATTCTGGTGAATGAGGAAATTTTCCTGTCAGGGGATCTGAGGAACTGAATTGATAGTACCGTCAGATACTTCAACCAAACATGAATGGAGAGTTCTTAGTTCTAACTTTGACACAGGGAGAGGCAAGCAGTCCATCTTTGAAAGAGATCCTTCTGCTTTGCAGCCTGCAAAATATCTGTTGGAAGCATTTCTGTTGATCCAAACATATTGCTTTGACACTTAAGTGGATGTTCAGCCCATATCTCCTCTCTGATAGGGCAGTTCTTGAGTAGGGTTCCATGGTCAGGAGTATGCTTTTTGAATCTGTTCTGGGGTGCAGAGAACATGACACTGCAAAACTGATTCTTTTCCTGGGATAGGAAAACTAAAAAATTTAGTTTTTACTAAATACAATTTATTAGCATCAGTGGAGATAAACTACTTAGCTGTGATCTGAGTCCAGATTATTCTCTTCCATTGGGGAATTCCCTGAAAAGTGGCCTGCTCTGATTTTTCTGGTTTGTACAGGCAAGGAGGCATAGTTACTCAATCAGTGTTATTTCATTGTGGATCCTTACCTTAAGTACAAACTATTTGGCTTTTCTCTTCTGCATCTGGAGAGGTGCTTTAGTAAGAGTTGGAAAATATATCACTATGTGTTTAAATGTCTAGTTTTAAATGTAAGCTGCTAATAAATTGCAAATAAAAACCCAGGAAGGTCCTCATCAATGGTTTTGATTTAAACTTTGTGAGGTGATACACTGGAGCCACGTTTTAATTTGACTACTAGGTATAGGTTACCTTAGGTGACACCCAATTTCCTGCGTTGCTTTCAGAGATGCAAAACCATATAAACCATACGTGTAAGATTCTTTTTTAGCATTATTAGTTGTTTGGGTGGTGTGTCCGTCTCCCCCCACCCCGCCCCGCCCCAGATATGAATGCAAACTTACTCTCTTGTCTAAATCTTGTTCTTCTAACTAGTTACAGAAACCCCAGAACCAGTTCAGACTGGTGGTGTGTACAGGCCGCCTGGCGCCAGGGAGGGCGGCAGGCCACGGAGAGCACAGCAAGGACCACCGGAAATCTATAGCGACACGCAGTTTCCATCGTTGCAGTCCACCGCCAAGCTCGTAGACAGTCGAAAGTAAGTACAGCCACTAATTCCCCAAGAGATATATTTTAACTGCCTTCTCTAGGTTCCTGTTTTTGCTTAGGGCTTAAGCCTGAATCTTGCACAGGGGAAAGAAGTAACTAAGAAATTACCCTGTTTGGCAAAGAGAGAAAGGAGGGAGGTCTTCGTGTATTTTCCAACTCCAGGAAGGGCTTCCCATGAAATAACTTTCATAGGACATAGCCCAGTGAGGTAGCCAGACAAGGCTGCTGGTTACCTTACCTTTGGCTTGCTGAAGGAATTCCCTGAAGCGGAGTATTTCCGCTCTTGGCAGCGTCTGGTTTCCTGAGACACTAGCCATGGTGAGGCTGTGTGTTACTGCCATAGGAAGCGGGATGTCTTGAGCACACTGCCTTCCCATTACACATGTGAAGGTAACTTAGGTGGAGGAACAGGGTTTAATACAAATCCAAAACACTTCAGATTCGTTGATGAAGGCTTTGTGGTGCTGAAGACTTGAGTCTCACCCTGCTTTTGAGTCCCAATCTTTCTGCAACCTCGTTCCCTACAGAAGAGATACTTGGGCCAGTGCCTAAGTCACCTGGGTTTGGTTGGTTTTTGGGTTGGTTTGGGGTTTTTTTTCCCCTGCTTGCTGTGTTACTCACTAATACAGCCTAGCAGAAACTTTTTCTTCTGTGTTTTTTGGTGTGGCTTTGTCAGCTTGGCAAATGAGACATGCTGTCATGGATGCTTTTAGGGTTTGAACAGTGCAAATTGAGCTAAGATGAAATGATCAGTGAGCATTTTAGAAATGGTTCTTCATAAATGCAATTAAATTTACTTCTGAGAATGCTAATGTTGAAATTTAGGATGTAATCTGAATTGTCTTGGGTGATGAGCTTGATTCTTGGAGATCAGGTTTCACAAGATTGGCTTGGGAATGTTTGGCTGTTGTGTTACACCTCTAGACCTTAGTGTAATGTTGCTGTTGGGATGGGGTGGAAATCGACTAGAAATTCACCAGCTAGTGATAAGATACTTACTGATTACATTTCTTTTCCCTTAGGGATAAAGAAATGCAGAAGAGCTTTGAAGTAGTAAAACACAAAACTAGAGGTAGGGATGAGGTCTCAAAAAACCAGGCACTTAAACTTCAGCTAGACAACCAGTATGCTGTGCTTGGGGATCAGTAGAGCTGCACACACCTTACAATTCAGGAATGCTTTTTTGGTAACCCTTCTACTAAGGTAACTAAACTACAGCTAACGGCTATGACGAACATGCCACCTTATTTCTGCTGGATCTACTGCAGCAAGTGCAGACTACTTTGACCTAAGTGATCGGTTCTCCCGCACTATGGAAGCGTAATATGTTACAACTTCTCCATTGGATATGGGGCAAATTAATGTAAATGATTGAGCAAGAGTCATCAGTGTTCTTTAATTGCTCAGAAAGATACCTACAGCCAGTGGTCATTTCAAAATCTTTTTATGTTCAGATACTGAGCCTTCGTAAAGGTTGACTACCTCAGACTTGCTGCACTCATTGTGGACACCATGTGGATCACAACTTCTGGAAGAGAAGGTTACAGCTGTTTTAGTGGCCATCTGAAACTTGAAACCAGCTCTACTGGATTCCTGTCAGAAATCCTGCAGAAGTCAGCCATTTGGTTCCAATTTGCTATAACAAAGATTTAAGTGACCTTAATGACAAACCTGTTCTGTTCCCCTTCTGAGGAATCCTGTCATGCGTAGCCATAGCTGACTAGAGACTTCTGGAGCGTACCATACCACTCATACTGTCCAACTATAACGGAGCTGTAGTTTGTTTACCTTCTTAGATAGCTGTACTGAAGTAACTACAAAACAAATTAAAACTCATTCCCTATCGGATTTGAGGAATGATGGGTTTGAATGGTCTGTTTGCATTAGCCACTTTTACAGTTGTCTGTTTAAGCTTTTTTCCCCCCTCCCCCCACACCCCCTGCTGTTCTCCACCAAAAAAAAAAGCCCGCCTTGATTCTGGTTTCAAGTTGCAGCATATTCAAATAACCCTGAGATGTTGTAGTGAAATAGGGTTTGTTTTGGTTTTCGTCAGGATTGTCTTTCTCACCCTATAGCGCTGAGACTGGAGGGGCCTTGATTTGACACGGAGGTGTCCAGACTCCAACCGCCGTCTGCAGAATTTCTCTGTTAAAAATGGGATGCATGGCGGTAGTGATATGAGATAAAAATCTCTCCTCTGTGAAAAAGTTGGTTGTTTGTTGGAGGGTAAGGGTTACTCGATAACCAAAATAACTTGGCACGCAGAGGGATAAGGAAAGCTGGCAAGCCTGATTTGTATGGCTACTTCTGTGAAGCATGCAGGCTTTTTGAGGCAGAAATCCTCTAAGCAGAACTCGTAACTGGTGTTTATTCACAGTGGGGAAGCTTAGTAATAATGGAAGGCAGTGGCTTCTTTAGGCTCTTACCTCTGACTCCGTTTAGTGGAAGTAGGCGAAGTGGCACTGGCACATTAAGGCTACAGGATGCTGCCCGTAACTCCCATTCGATGAACGAGAGCTGGCAAGTACCAAAAGCGTCCTGCTGTAACTGTTGTTCTCTTCCCTGAATTCTCGCACCAGAAGCAAAACCAAGTACAAGAGCGTTGAGGTTTCTCAGAGTAAATGCCAAAAAATAGACCCAACATCTGTAAGAGTTGCCAATGGCAAGAAAAACCAAGGGAACAACCCAGAACTCACTTAGGCGCATGGGCGTGCTGCGCACGAGCAGAAGGCGAGGACAAGTGCAGGAGTGGGCTGGTTGGGTTCCCTCTGACTAACTGCCGGCTTGCTTTAAGTCTGCTTCTCCCAGGCCAATGGTAAGGTTGCTGTTGACGTCAGTGGGGCTGGGGTTTCACCTGGTTCTTTAGTGCACAGGCGGAAAACGGCCTTGCCCTTGCGGCGCTAAGTGTCTCCCAAACTTCTGCTAGGAGCTGCTATTACAGAGAGGGCTCGAGAGACTATTCTTGAAGTTGGAAACTTCGTTTGGAAAGGGAAACCCACTGCAAGACTGACCCCAGTACCTTGGGCTCTGAGCCGCATATCTTCCTTGAAAACACGTTGTTGCCAGCAAAACTGATAATTTGTCACTTGAGGTTTCTGTGGAATTTGTGGTAAAGGGACATGTTGCTTGATGTGGTAGAAGCGTGAGATCTTCAATCGCTCTTCCCGATGCTCCGAAGTGGTTGAGATGACCAGTGCGCGCGAATCCGGTTCTAGTCTACTGTGTGAAGGGGAGCTGGGACTGTCCGTTGTACCGCCGTTGCGTGAGGTTTGGGGCATGAATTCTGGCAGTTCAAGAAAACCCTGTAACAGTTGCAACTCGAATAAAATGGAAATATACATGGATTCCGGAGTCTAATGAATCTTTACCTTCAGTCGTAGCTTGCGACCATCCAGCGGCTGAGGAAAGGCAGAGCATTTGGATCTCTAGAGAGCGAGGCCGTGGAGCGGGTAGTCAGCCTTACGGTCAGGCGGGAGCCTGCAGCAGGGCGTCTTCACGTGACATTAACTATTAATACCTAGAAGTTAAGGTTGCTCCCTGTCAGAGTCGTCTTACTCCTTCCGCCCCCACCCCGCACGGGACTCGTTGGAGATGGTGAATGAAGCTTTGATTTGCTTTCTCGCTTGAACGCAGCTCTGCCAGATGAAAGGGTGAGGGGAAAAAAAACACCCCTGGTTGGCTGCTGTTGGCAGAGTCCGTCAGCTCCTGATAACTAGAGGGGTTATTTGGTGGGCTTTTTGTAAGCGTATCATTCCAGGCTCTTTCTGGAGGCATAAAGGAAAGAAAAAGGGGAAAGGCAGCGGATTTCCCTAGTATGGAACGTTAAACTGTTCCAAGTATTTGTGTTAGCCAGCAGCTCTCAAAATGCCGGGCGCCAGTATCTTACTCGCAACAATTAATTGTTCCACGTGTCTGGAACTTTGGAAGTCAGTCCTCTGCAGAAGCTCAGTGTGCTTCCGAGACTCTCAAGTCCAGCTTCATCTGGTTTGCTGTCGCACTCCCGCGAGGCGTGCTGAGAACGCCCGTTCCATTCCTTCCAGACGCTTGGCTGGAGTCTCGCTCCATAAACGAAGGGCTGTCGGTTGTAGAAACGAGGCTCTCGGAAGCGGTCGGTGAAGCGCACTCCTGCGCCGCTTCAGGAACTTCCTGACCGGTAACGTGGTTTTACGGCGGGTCAGTCGTTAACTTCCAGCATAAAGGTTCCCTTTTGCTTCTGCTGGCTTAGAATAAAAACCCAGCCGTGAAGTTAACGACTTGCTAGCCAAACATTGAAACCTTCCAGGACATAGAAGGGAACAATTGGGATTTGTGGTCCTCAGTGATACAGTCTGTATTTAAGGAGTGTCAGAATAGTGAAAACGAGGTAATTTTAATCAAGCTGAAGTTCCCAAATGCCCACTGTATGAAATGTGGGCAGATGTATGGCATCTGTATTTACTTAATGATAGCGATGGGGGCGAGGGTTAGTTGTGCTCCCTCCCTGCTTCAGCTTAACCTTGTACGCAAACGAAGAGGAATCGACAGCCAGAAGTGACTTGTCTCCTGACGCTTCGGTTCTGGTTTGGTAGCTCGCTTTACCCGTCACGTCCAAACTGGCTCTCCTACAACGCTTGGGAATGGATGGATTTTTACTAGTCCGAGCTGTGTTAGAGAGACCCGACACTGCAGGGATGGGGGGTTGGTATCCGACCGCATCCGTTGGCTCGCGCACACGCAGCATGGCTGAGACACCTGTGCTGTCTCAAGTAAACACCCTATAAATCCCATAGGGTTGCACGTCTTGGAGTTTGCTGATCTGAGCTTTTGCCACACTTCTATCTTTTTTTCAGCCTCGTTGAGCAGTGTTAAACCGGCCCATGGTTTTCTGCCAAATACCGCAACTAAAATGGAGCAGATGAGTCT
The DNA here is from genome assembly GCF_000690775.1 of Eurypyga helias. Lineage (NCBI taxonomy): Eukaryota > Metazoa > Chordata > Aves > Eurypygiformes > Eurypygidae > Eurypyga > Eurypyga helias. The sequence continues at coordinate 312 of NW_010232325.1, read as the reverse complement.
TTTTTCAGACTAACAGAGCTTCATGTACATAAAAGGGGCCGGTTTACTAATATTATTCTTGCCAATACTGCCTAGGTCAGAGAATGAACACCTTGTATTTTACGTGACCTTCAGGGGCCCAAGGAACAAAATTTTACCAAAACCATCTCAAGTACTTAAAAATCATTATGAATAGCCACAATCCAGATTTTATCGCCTGACTGTAACCTAGTTCCCAAATTGTCCCTCTCTGTTTTCAGCTTTTAATTTCACAAACTGCTTTTAGTGGTAAGTAGGGGCTTTATTTGAGAATATAGAATCACAGAATGGTTT
>NW_010232324.1:0-17788 GCF_000690775.1 Eurypyga helias | reverse complement strand
GGCAGTGGCCCACCTCTCCATCCTGACCAAGGAAAATGGATCTCCGTAGCAGAGCTGGGAAGGTCAGTGTAATGGAGCAATTTGGAGGAATAAAGGTCTGACTATTAGGCTGTATTGCTCTATTAGGGTCCACATGCAACTATTAAGTTGCATACAGTCATGTAGCCATAATGACCCTCCTATAGCTAGAGAGTAGGATTATTGATTTTTGATGGTTGTGTATCACTTGCACCACAGTTTCAAAATTATAGGTTCATGGCAACTTCTGATGTGTTTGCTACTCAAAAACCACTGGTTTGCTATATGTGGAGGGATGCATATTGCACCATATTTTTATAGAGGCATTGGAATTAAGGAGACTTATTTTTTTTTTACATGTACGCTTCTAATCTGTGGTTTTGATCTTGAAGTCTGACATTGAAAAGTTCACTCTCAGAGCAGCCTGTGCTTCCTTAGTGGGTTAAGAGGAGAGTCTGCACTACTTTTGGCTTCTTTTCTCTGTGGCAGCAATTGAATTTAGCCCAAAATTATGGTAGTCTGCAATTAGTGGAGGAAGCAGATCTTCAGGTTTCGTTTTCTTGGCTTTGTAAATTCGTCTGAAGAGTGTCATTCAGATAGCAATACCATCCACGGGCAAGGTGGACTCTATACAAAAGGCCATGTTTTAGCCTTATGATGAAAACCAAAGCAGCCCTGAACATGGAGAAGCAGCCATTTCACTCTCTTCACTGAAAGACTTTCAGAAGAGAGACAAACTGTGGCTGTGTCCTGGAGGGACACCTTACTTCTGTTCTTTCTTGTGTTCCCTTGTATAAACATATCCAAGACTCAAAGTATTTGGCTGTTCTTCCCGTCTGGAAGCATAACAGGAGTCATGATGATTAGGTAAGTTAGCTGTGGGGGTGATGCATCTCGCTCTGTCTTAGCAAACCTGGCAATTAGGTGTCTTGGCTCCTTGAGTTTTCTTGGCTCCAGGAGCCAGCAGAGGAAGAAATAGGCACCTTTGCTGGGTAGTTCAGGCCCTGTCTTAAGCACCTGTCTTAGACAGGATGACTTTCTGGAGGTGTTTGCCTCTCTGCCTTACCTATACAAACACTTCAGACTGAATGTATGACTTTTAGAAGGGTCAAGTTAGGTGTCCCTGAGTGTCTAGTCTTCTCCTCTGTGCTCCCGCTCTCCTGTCGCTGTGAACACTGCTGCTTCACGATCAAATTCAGGCTGCCACAGTCATCACTTCTGTCTCCAGGAGACTGCTGAAATGTAATGTCCCATCTAACAGGGATGCACTTTGCAGGCAGATTTTCCACGCCTCTTATTTTGCACAGACTAGAACATCTTTCTCTTTTTCAGCATGAATACTTTTTGCAGGAGTCTAAAAACCTATCAAACAAGGCTGAGGATTCACTCTGATCTGTGTCTTAGCAGCTCTGTGTCGAAACATCCCCATATGTAGTTTTATCAGCTGTTTCAAGGCTGTTGTTTCGTATCTAACATTGTTATGTTTTGGGACAAAGATACAGTGGCGCCTCCAGAACTCTTCTTTGCCTTCCCTGAAAAACAGCTTCAGTAGAAGTCTCTTTCAAAAATAGATAATTTGCTGTCTACTTCTGGTTAATGCTTGATTTACATTGTTGTTACTGTGCCTTGTAAAATAAGGCTGCTCCTATCACAACATTTCTAGATACATAAACAGTCAAGACCAGCCATTTGAAAGTCCCCTGCTCTGTAACCCAATATTATTTAGCTTTTGCTTTGATCTCACGCCTGGAAAAAATCTTCTCCTTGAAACCCTGAAAGTTTTCACAATTCTAATAATGCATCAAAGCTGATACAGTATGTAGTTCAGCCAATCTCCAGCATTAGCTCACTTTGTGAACCCAAATAAACATCTTTCTCCCCTTCTTTCAGCTTTAATTTCATGTTTTCTTTACAGCAATTCTGGGGAGTAGCCTGTTGCTGGTGCTGGGGGAAGCGAGGGGGTGAGAGCGCTGGGTAACGCCAGGCACAGTGCAGTCAGATGCTTCCTCCCAGAGGACTGCCAATGCCCTGAGCACCTCTAGACGTCTCGTGAGCACAGACTGATGCTCCTGCCAAATTGCACGGTGGTTTTGGGGATGGAGACGAATATCCATTGAGTATTTACTTGATGCTATCAAACTCATTTGTCTCGTAACCAAAGTCAGAGTCCCTAGAGGTGAAATTCAGTGCATCAATCCACTGTTCCATCTACCCATCTTTGAAAGGAACATCATTAACATGCCTTACACATGAACAAATGTGGCTTTGTTCCATGTTACTTCATTAATGCATTATTTAGGCTGATAGATTTGAAAGCCAGAAGGCACCTTTATGATCACCTAGTCTGATCTCATGAGCACCACAAACTCACAATCTAGGCAGTAACCTGCGGTTGATCTGTATCATGTATTTTAGAAAAAATAGCCAGTTTCCCATGGCAGTTTGGACTGATCTCCATAGATGTGCTGATTTCCAGCGAGTCGTTTGCCAAAGGGAGAGCTGAGAACACAATAGCAAAGCTGCTATTTGCTGTGCAGATCTGGAAGAGGAGTTTCACCCTAGGAAGCCAGACAGGCCTAAATACAAACAAAGATGGAAACAACACCGTTCTGTAGATCTGAATTTAGATCTAGCCTTTGGCTGAGGGCCTATTTCCCCTTTTAAGTCAAAGTGGAGAGCAGTCTACTAAAGGAAGAGAATTTGCTGCTTGAATGCTATGGGGGAACTCTGAAAAAATACATCCTTCTGGACTTGGTATGGAGAGAACGATCTGTTGTTCTGGAGGAAAAGAAATACCTTGAGAAATGCCTACAATTTTATATTTTCAATTGAAAAGTCTGTTCTTGGTGTTGAATGCACAGTCAGAGAAGACTAACCCATGGAAAGATATTTGTTCCAGAGGAGGGCCACGAAGATGATGAGAGGGCTGGAGCACCTCTCCTATGACGAAAGGCTGCGAGAACTGGGCTTGTTCAGCCTGGAGAAGAGGAGGCTCCGAGGGGACCTTATTGCAGCTTTCCAGTATCTGAAGGGGGCCTACAAGGGTGCTGGGAGAGGACTTTTTACAAGAGCCTGTAGTGATAGGACAAGGGGTAATGGGTACAAATTGAAATCAGGGAGGTTTAGATTAGATATCAGGAAGAAATTCTTCCCAGAGAGGGTGGTGAGGCACTGGAACAGGTTACCCAGAGATGTTGTGGATGCCCCATCCCTGGATGTCTTCAAGGCCAGGCTGGATGTGGCTTTGAGCAACCTGGTCTAGTGGAAGGTGTCCCTGCCCATGGCAGGGGGGTTGGAACTAGATGATCTTTAAGGTCCCTTCCAACCCTAACCATTCTATTCTATGATTCTATGAGGGACTGATGAAACATGCTCATGCCCTAAGCTTTTTTTATGTCAGCTCCCTTTGTGGGCTGCTGGGAGTACAGGAGATTCGGAAGATGACTAGGGAAGACTGAAGGAGCCAGTGTCCATCCCTGGAAACAGTCTCCAGGAGGTGGCTCGCTCCTGCAAGGCTCTGCAGGATCTCCCCGCATGACGTGGAGAAAGAGCTGATAACTGACACGTCACCCTCAGAGCTGGGCACAGGAGCACTATGTACCTGGTCCCAGCCCTGGCCTTGCAAGCCTGCCTAGGGGAAGAGATGAGCTGACTCCAGAGCAGGTGGGCTTTTCCGCTAAGGGACTGAGCAAAGCACCCTGTGAAGGGTGCTCTCTTTAATCTGTATTTGGTAGCAATGCAGTAGTTATATGTTCCATCAAAATTCCAGGAAAACGGGTTCTAAGTTCTGTGGAAAACTAAGTGCTGGGACAAAAGGCAGAGGCAGTCAGGGGGAGCTGTGACAATTAAGTTCTGAGAAGATTATTGATTTATTGAACGAAGGTCAAAACTACTCAGCAAAAAGGCAGGAAATCTTAGCACAAAGAGGCTCAACGTGGAAACGAGGAACTTCAACATCGAGCAGGAAAAAACAGAGCACACAAGTGTAAATGAAGGATTTAAAACGTCTAAATAAGGAAGGTCAAGGCTTTCCATGACACACACCGGTTGGTACAGCACAGCAATAAGCAAACACATCTCAACAGGCGTGACTGGCAGCGTTGGCCCTTGTGTGATGGATGACAGTAAAAACAGAATGACGCATGATGAATTAGCTCAAGTGCCAAAGGAGGTTGGAGCTCCTGGGCTAAATCTGCTCAAAGAAGAATTTCTTCGGGCCGAGGTCTGGCCTCTCCCAGTGGAGCTGGCTGGCATGGCCATACCGCAGCCTCCCTGCTAAGCTCTCAGCTTCCAAACCACAGTGGCCACATCCTAACTACCTGTTGGGAATGATCTCTCCTCCGTGCAAACTCCCAGCCTGTGCCCAGTTATCACTTGGGAAAGCACTAGCTGGCCTGGGTCAAAATCATCCCAGGGATTATGTTAATGATTCTGACAGGTTATTTGTATGGACACAGGGGACAAAGAAATCCAGTATAAGCCCTCTGCCTCGTTTGAGCGTGTTTGAGGTGTCACCAAAGCTACTTCTGTGCAATTCATGTTTTCCTCTTTGCCTAGTGTGACTGTGTGGTTGTAAACCAAGGTAAACCCACGCATGCACTCGAAACTAACCAGGAAAACACCAGTGGATTCCCTCAGCCCTTAAAAATGGCAGAGGCTGCAGTGCCCAAACCCTCTCACAGCCTCCTGTCTGCCACCCATCTGCTCTCAGTTTCCCAGGCTGTGGCTTTCCCGAAGGGAAGGTGTGGGACAGCTATGGGAAGGTGGCTCAAGAGGGCTGGGGTTACAGGGCAGCACATGGACCATTGCAGTGTTTTAGCACGTTGCTCCTCACATTTTCTCCTAAAGAGAGATAGAAAGTGTTAAAACCTCTGTGGCTGCTGTTAAAATCTGTGTGCTGAACCCCCCGCAGTTCTTGAGACGGGAGCTCAAGGCTCCTGCCATCTCCCTGCAGCATGTAGGCTGCTTCTGCACCCTCCCCTGCCTTCCCCTGGGCTGTCTGGTTAGGCGTGCGGCTTACCTGGCCACAGACGTGTCTGTGTGTGTGCAGTGGTTCATTTGTTTGTGTGCATTCATGAAAAGACAACACAGAAACCATTGCTGGCGCACGCGGCTCATGCTGGCTCTAGAGAAAAGCTGTGTGCATTTATTTGTTTGTGTTTTTCATTATGCAAACAAAGTTGTATCCGCGAGGCTGAGCTGAGTAGGGAGCAGTTTGCCCGAAGATCCCTGGTGCAAGGCAAGAAGGAGCAAATCTCTAGAGGAAATTTTCTTTGCAGTGTTTTACTAGAGCTAGTAAAGCATTTGTCAAAATGTTGCTTTGTTAAGAGCAAAGTGCCTCAAAGGACTGTCAGAACTGCCTTTGGCTGTGCGAGCTGAGAGTTTACGGTCCAGAGCACATAGAGGGACATCCCAGTTACCAGCGGTCAGTGCTTTAGGGACACGCTGTTGTGGAGCTTGAGACAATTGACCCAAGAGGGTGGGCGGATCCATCCCCCCATGAATTTCTCTCTCAGCCACTTAAGAACTGCAATTTTTAAATCCCTGTGTTGAACCCCACTTTGGGCTCTGCAGAAGCCTGTGGTAACGAATTCCACCATGCAATTAGTCAATGGATAATAACGTGCTTTTGTTTGGCCTGAACCTGCTGCACAATCATTTCTCCAGGTGGCCCTTAGTTCTCACCTTACGAGAATACTTGCTCAATATTTGCTCTCAATCCATCTCCTCTGCAGGATCATCCTTTTAGAAATCTCTCTGTTTTCCACTGCCACTTCACCTTTCCTCATGGGGAAGCTGTTCCATACTTGTGTTCATGTTTGTCCTCTTCCTGGGAAAGCCTCCTGGTCCTACACAACCTTTTCACCGCAGGTGACTATAACCGCATGCGTAGCAAACACCGAGCTATCCTTTTCAGAGAGCCGTCAGCAATGCCTCCGAGTTTTCTTCGTGGAGATGCAGAGCCTCGTGCTGCATGTGTGTAGTTAGAGCTGATGTTTCTATGCGTGTCATCAGCTGGCACTGAATTTTGCTGGCTAAGCTACTGTCCAGTCTCTTGACATGGTGGAGTGCTTTGGCTTTTCTTCATCAGCAGCTTTAAGTTGACCGGCCTCGGTTCTCCCCTTCAAAAACTTTATCACTGCAGTGTCCAAAACAACTCATTCAAATTATCTTGGGTTTGATGATTTTTCAGTAAGTCTCAGACCAGTGCCTGAGAAGAAACTGCCTGGGACCTCCTGGGGCTGATCCAGGGCTGGGGCAGGCGGGAGCACCGGGGTCCCTGGTGCCAGTGGGAGCCTATTCAGCAGCTGGAGCTGCTGCAGCTGCCCCAGGGAAGTTGTCCTTATTGGTGCTGGTCCTGACGGAGTGAGCTGCACCGTGTGCAGGTGATCCTCCTTGGGAAGCTGTTTGGAGCATGAGGCAGGGTACCCTGCTCTGTCTGTGGCACTGGGCATCAGCCTCTGCTCTTCCTGCAGTGACAGCACGCCTGGTGTGGCTGCCTGGCAGGACACGGACCAAACTGAGGACCTGCATCGCGTGGTTGAGGACACAGGGCAGAAGGGGCCACGGCGCTACTCTGACGAAGAGTGAAATGGAGGGGTCAGGAGCCAGGCGTGTGGTTGTGATTGCCCCTCAGCGTGAGGAGTGTGAGAAGGCTGTTGGCTCCTCTAGCACTGTGTGGTTGTCTATACGTGGGCTTGCTTTTTCATCTGTGAGGTTTTTCTAATGTCCCTGTGGGAATAACAGTACTGGAAAAGACGACAGGGCTGATTAAAGGTAAGGAATGGCTCCTGTCCAAGGGGTGGAATAGACTGGGAAGAGACATGACTGAAGGAGGGTATGGTGCAAGTCCACAAAACCACGAGTAGCGGGAAGAAAGCACCTAGGGGTTCACCGTGTCTTCCAGTAACAGAACTGGGGGATGCCAAACGAAACTCCCAGATGGCAAGGTCAGTGCAAAGGAAAGGAGGCAGTTGTGCTCCCAGGGAGGAGGTGAAGGTGTGGGACCCAATGCTGCCAGGGGTGGTAGGTGCTCAGTGTTTACATGAGCTCAAATTCATGGAAGAAATATCCATTGATAGTTATTAAACACAAAACCGCAACCTCTGCTCCAGGATATCCATGAAGGCTGGAAGAACATCCTGGAGCAGCAGTATTATAAACCTGTCCTTTTATACTCTTCCCTGGCATCTCCTTTTTGCCAGGAAGGGAAAAGATCCTGAGATAGATGGATCCTTGATCTGGCACACATGGGCTTTCTTAGGAATGCAGGTGTGTTCTTCACGTGATGACAAAAGAAGTCTCCTTCAGCATTTTGGACAATTTGATCCCGCTAATCTTACTATGTCAGTGAAACAAGGTTACGGTTAGGACAATTCCTTAGGATGTCCATGCCCAAATAGCATGTTCCCTCTGCTGATCTTGGACCAAAATGGCTGCTGACTTGCCCAAGTATTGCCCAGATCCAGAAGAGAGGAGTAACACCTCTGTTTGAGGGAAAGGCAGGGCAGCCAGACAAAAATGGTAGAGTTTGTCTAAGATAGCCAGATGTGTTGGATGGTCCTGGATGTTCATGTCACCCATTCAGTGTTTAGGCTGAAGGCGCAGATCACTGTGGGCCGTGCAGTGTCAGCAGTCAAATCATAACGTTATGCTTCAAAACCTGTTTCCAAATATGTGTATATGAGAGGTGCAGCAACAGAGCCGTGCGCTCAGCGACACTGGGTGTAACAGCCTTTTATTCGTAATGGGGTTTTGTTTGGAAAGAAACGCCGTATGAGATGACATAGTTTTTTAGGACTGCTGAGATACTTCACGTGTTTGAAACCAAGTGAGAGCACCACGCACAAAGATCAAGGTCACCCAGAGATGTGGGCCACCCAGCCTGAGAGCTTGGCTCAGCCGCGCGAGAGTCATTTCCTCAGCCTGCCAAAGCATGAACCAGGGGTTAGCATATGCTCGTTTATGTCATGGTGTTCATCTGATAACACTGCCTGATGATTAATCTCTATAATTAATTGCACATTAATATAGCTCACTGCAGCGTATTGAACCGGCAGTGGAGATTCCCTCCTCAGCCAAACAAAGGAGTTTTATGGCCCATAATAGAGCAGGTAGAAAAAAAGAACCTTATTTTAAGCTTGTGTGATGCAACATGATGAATCCATATGTCACTTGGGTTGTGATATCTGTCATACCTCCCTCCACTCCTTTTTTCCACTTCACACGCAGGACTTGCTCGTTACCACTCTGGCAGCCTTGGACGTGGAGAGATTGTGGTTATCTCGGGCAGTCTTCTGCTGAAAGCTGAAGGCCGAAGCTGCACCAAGCCTCCTCTGCAACCCTGGGCCGGAGCGCTGCATTTCTCTTGGGAGAGCCGTATCGTGGAGCTGCCGTGGGGTGGGACGCTGTCCTGGCTGTGTGCAGATAAGGGAGCATGCTGGGCTCTCTGAAGAAGCTGTGAGGCTGCTCTGAGGGTGTGTGTCCCACCCCTCCCATGGCTTTCTATGCAGTTCTCCAGGAGACTAAAGCCATGGCGTGGTCATTGATTCCTCTGGAGCTCTCAAGATGGCAGGGAGTTCTTCCCTCTGGGGTGTGACAGGGCTGCCTCTGGTCTGGAAGCAGGCAAAAACCTTCCTAACCTGCACCTATTCCATCTACAAATGAAGCAGTGGATGTCAGGCTGAGAGAAAGTGGAATTCCTTCTTGCAGGTGAGCAGACTGTGTCATGGATGCATAGTCACAGCACTCTTGGGCCAACATCTTCTCGATAAAAAGGGAAGGGCCCAGCATGGACTAGGTCTGTAAAGAAACCCGCTGCAATACAATGGCTGGATGATAACCATTCCAGTATAACCACTGAAAAAGTTATGCAAGACAGTGTTTTGTGAGGGGAGCCCAGTGGAACAGCTTCTGCTCTGCTTATTATCCTGAATTTGGCCCTGAATGTTGTAAATCCTGCACACTCTGTGGCTGTGAGTTACTTCTGGAAGGAAGGAAGGGAGGAAACCAGATGGAGAAATAGGGAATTTAAAGCACATCTCTAGAAGCAGAGAAAAGCTAACCTATATTTGTTTGCATATAGTCAAGTGATGAGTACCACAAGGAACGTGGGCAAAAACCTATCACATTCCCGGCAGTAACTGCTCCTGCAGCACTGCATCGTGTTTTTCATTATCTCAGGTGGAGGACGCTATCAGGGATTCTCATCTGACAGAGGACTAATGTGGGAAATGCTGAACGCCACATGACAATAATGCTCATGAGCAACAGCGTGTTAAACAGAGCAAGAAAAGGACACTTGAGAACTTGTGGTTGACCTCAGGTCATGGCTTCTTATCTGGCTGGCAGAGCCACCACTACGCTGTCCTCGTCCCCAGGGAGGTGCCTGATGCAGGAGACTGGGGCTGGCCCAGTGTCCTGCTCCTGGTTGGGGGTGGGACTGGCCCTGGCTGCCGGGTCCTGCCCTGATGGACCCCCATGGGGTGTCCCCATGGTCCCAGCCCCAGGGAGCCACTGGCCCACACAGTGCCCTCACTGGAATGGGGCAGAGGAACCGAATCCCCCTAAAACTAACATGAAAGGAGTGGGATGGACAAAGTCTGCTTCTGGGATTCCCCACATTAACCTCTAATGAAGTAGCTGAATTTTACCAAGCAGAAGACACCACCTCATCCACATGAGAGTGTGGTCAGTCTTCTGACACCTGGGACCCCTGATGCTACAAGGAAATGCAATTCATGTTGGTGACTCTGCAGCTCTATTATAAATTTAAGGAGAGGTTCTCAAGGCCAGATGAGATTTTATTGAAAGGCACTAAGATTGAGATTTCTTAAGTCATTGTAAAAAGCTCATAAAAATCATGTACGAAAGTCATGTGAGGGCAGGAAAGGCCTCAGATGTTTTATCCTAACCCTAACAGAACAGCAAATGGAGGTGTTGGGTAAAGCTCCCATTGTCAAAAACATAGACCAGATGAATGACAGGGCCTGTGTTAGAGATTCGGGAAGATGGAGTCCCTGAAACAACATAGTGCTAGAAACACTTGTCCTTTGATTAAAGAACTGATGCACTTAACCAGGCAATCCTGCATATCCAATCAATTTTTGCTAAGTGGTATCTGCTGTTAAGGACGTTGCTGTGAAATACAGGCTTTGACATGAAACCACAATTATCCTCAGTCCAACAGGCAGGTGGAAAACCTATCAAACTCACAGGAAACAGCTGTAGCAAGACAAGGAGGAGTGATCGGAAGGCAGACAAATGAAGAATAAACGTGAGAATGCCCAAGAGTTAGGAAATGGAAGTTGTCATTTTGGAAGGAAATGCGAGTGTGCTGTGTATTAGCTGAAGTCTGTCTGAAACAGACTCCATCACGTGATGAAAGGGCTGGAAAACGAATTGGAATATAGAAATAATTTGTGTGGAAATAGGGGATATGTTTTAGAGAAGTGTATGTTGTTCAAGGTAGGTCTGGGAATTCGAGTCAGGGGTAGCTTCGTCTCAGAAGGACAAGTGCAGGAAGCTGCCCTCCGAGCACTTACTTCTCACGTGTGAGCAGTTGCTGTGAGCAGAAATGAGTGTTTTACCTTCATGCTAAAGAAAGAAAAATCCTGTTTCTCCCACAGAAGGACCTTCTTTCTGTTCTCGCCTACTGATGTTTTACGCAACTGAAACTGGGAACAAGGGTGCCTGGCTTGCCAGAAGCCAAGAGCAGGGTCACAGTGAGAGAGCCAAGACAAAAGAAGCTCCAGGAGAGCTGGGGTCCATGGGACTGCCGCTTCTCTGTGGGGAAGATGCTGCCTTTTTGGGTGGTACAAAACAATTGCCACAAGCAGCCGAGGGGGTCCTTGGTTGGGTGAGGTTATCCCAGAGGACACATGGGAATTAGGCAGCACCTCCTCCAAAGTCAGAACAGAGAGCCATGAGCTGGCTGCTTTGCCCAAGAAAGCCTCAGAGGAGCACCAACCACAGGGAGCTGAGACAGCGGAGCCCCAGGGCATGGCACAGCCAGAACGAGGGGCCTTCTAGTGCTCTGTGACAGTGCTGCTGATGTCTGGCTGGAGACACCCTACATGAGAGCTCGGTATACGCTCTCTGCTCTCTCCCTTCTGGAGGAGACTTGCGTGTGGTACACCAGTCTCTAACAGAGGTCATTCCTTATATAAACTGCAGTGGAACACACTCAAGCAAAATGCTTCAAAAGATCACATTTTTCAAAGAACAGCCTGGAGTGGGCGGGGGTTTCTTTCAGAATTCGGTCTCCAGAAGAAAGGAAGAGGCTCTGAGCTCTTCTGGTTTAGATATTGGGTCTCTCTAGGATATGGCTTAATTCATTTAACTGTTCTGCCCCTGCTTCCCTGCTGTGGAAAACAGTGAATTTTTGATGCCAGGAGACTTTACACTATTAAGAGTGTAGATTATTTATACCGGTCATAAACACAATGTCAGTGCTAACCATGACTGTGGAATGGCCTTTCTCCCAGCATGAGCACCAGCTCTAACTAATGTTTCTGAGACTTCTCTAAGCCCTCAAATTCACATGGGACCAGGGAAACAGGGATGCTAATTGTAGACCATCAGCAGCTTCGCTGGGCAAAGCACTGCACTCCTTCATTTCTCCATCTGTAAAACTGGGATGTCTGTTTTACAGTCACGTAGTGAGGATTGATTTATTGTTTAATGTGTGTAAAGAATTAAATAAGTGCTAAGTATTATTATTATCAAGCCAGAAGGGTGAGTCAATGACCCATTTCCTATCTGAGCTTGCCTTCAAGGTGTTGATGTTTCTGGCAGATTACAGGAATTGAATATCTGCCATAGGTTGTATTCATATAGCAATGCAAATAAAGCACTTTCTGTGGGCATTGTGTTGCTTCAGGCCTCGTAATTGCAGAAGAAAGATGCATAGATTAAAACTGGTTTTAGGTGCACGGCATCTCCACAGGCTATGCCGTTCAGCCTCTCAGGGAATCACAGAAGTCGGTTCACACATCCACATGAGGAGATGAGTCCATGAAGCAGACAGGTAGAGTGAAGAGGTGTTTGCTTCAACTCCTGCTCCACTGCAAATTTCCTGTAAGTCTTTTGCAGGTCATCTGGGAACATGCTCATAGACACACTTTAGAAAAGCTCAGATCTCATCCATCTGCTACGGCTGTTACGGTAAGACCAAGTAATGGGAGCTTACTTGGGAGTGTGTCATTTAGTCAATACAGAGCGGCTGACTTTATTCTGGCATCGCACAGAGACCTCACCTACCTTTGCCATGTTGTCACTGAGTACAGCAGTAGTGCCAAGGCCATTTATGTGAATTATTTATTGTTCCCTGATAAGCATCCTTGTTCTGATGTCTGTCATTATGTTTGCTGAGGCTGCTGGGATGTTGTGCTGCTAATGGCCCAGTCTTGTCCCCATTAAAAACAATGGGATCTTTGCCTCTGACTTAAAAGTCAGTGTCCTAAAGGTCGTACTGCAGAGGGAGTTTATCTGGGTTAAGGTAGATTGTGACATTCAAAGCAAAATAGCCTCTTTCCAGAAGGAAAGTACTCGGCCTGAGTACTTCTATCCAGGGGCAATTGGGAGTGTTTTGTTTAGTTTTACTGTCTGGGAGTAGGACCTCACAGAAGCTTCTCAGTAGTTACTTTTAGGATATAATTTCAAAACCCCAAAAAAATCCCTCAGTTGTCAATGAAATAAATCTTAAGCATTTTTTCCTTTTTTTTTTTTTTCCCCCAGCTGTGAGTGTCTAAAATGAAGTCCTGAAGCCATTTCCTAGTTGTTTAGGTATCTAAACAAAGAGACTGCCTAATAATGTCCTTTTTGTAACAGCCCACTGAAGGTAAGTTGCTGCTTTTGAAACTCTCATTAATTGTCCTCTTGCACCTTTTGGCACTAAAGTACTTATGCAAAGCTGGCCCACCATTCCCAAGAGCAAGGGGTAAGTGGACAGACAACCTGCAGCTTTTGTGAGAAAGATCTATTCATACATCCTTGGTGCTGCAAGTTCTTCATTTCATCAACATAAACGGGTTCTGATTAGAAAAATATGAAACCAGGTGTTCCAGAACTGACTTTTTGTTCTGTTTCTTTTCAAGGCTGAATTTAAGCTGCCACTCAAATACCGAATTCTGAGGCAACTGTCAATCTTTGTCAACGGGATCAGCACTGGCACACAATTTCACCTGATCTGGTTTCCTCACACACTCCTGTGTTTCCTTTAACCACTCCCTTGATTTTGTGTCTCACTGCTGACTTGGCACCATCATTCACACTCACCTTTTTACCTAGAACAGCCTCCCATTCATGCCCACCATCCCCCACCAAAAATACCTTCATCCTAAACAAAGCTTCTCCTTTTTGATCTTCCCTCAATGTGAAGCTTCTCCTTTTTGATCTTCCCTCAATGTCTTGAGGGGTGATCTTGCCTTGGTGAGATGGTATCTGTCTCAGTAAACTGATGTATTGTCTGTGCATTGAAGCGGGACTGATGCTTATTAACTTTGGTCCTAAGTGGATCTGTAATGGTCTTGCACTTCCACAGGCCTGGTGCTGACAGTCTGTAATTAAAGGCATCTCTTTGCCGTAATGTTCCAGGATTGCCGTTCATGTCTTTGCTCTGTTACTGCTGTTGGACAAGAACAACTGCTGAATTCTGGTGTTGTCTCTTTCCTGCTAGGAATCACTCTACACCAGAATGTTTCCACCATTACACAGAAGACACATTTATGCCCTGAAAATGCTTTTTGTATGCTATAATGGAGCTTTAATAACCTTTTCTTGTACTGAATATGTCAACATCACAACCGTTAGTATAAGTATTCACAAAAAAACAGAAGGGAAAGCTATCTCATTTGGGAAGGATTGATGGCAACTACTGAGGCAGTCTTAGAAGAGACCCTAGAAGGACAGAAAACAATGAAGTTGACTAGATACAGAATCTGCTGTCTGCATATTATGCTTAAACAGGTAAAAAATGTTTAGATACTAATGCTGTTTCATAAAGTCGGTGGAAGAGAAGACTTAAGGATCTTTTGGATCCATGGAGACTTAGATGCAAGGACAGAATTGGGACAAGAATCTGAAGGTGTGATTTTCATTTTCATTGTCTTGCTTCTTTGGTCCATTTCTAAATCTACTTCAGTAGTTGTCATTCATTCTAACCAGTTCTTCACCACAAGATAGATAGGTGGTGTTGCATCTATCTTTCTTAGAATCATAGAATCGTAGAATCATAGAATCATGGAATGGTTTGGATTGGAAGGGACCTTAAAGACCATCTAGTTCCAACTCCCCTGCCATGGGCAGGGACACCTTCCACTAGACCAGGTTGCTCCAAGCCTCATCCAGCCTGGCCTTGAACACTTCCAGGGATGGGGCATCCACAGCTTCTCTGGGCAGCCTGTTCCAGTGCCTCACCACCCTCTCCATGAAGAATTTCTTCCTGATATCTAATCTAAACCCTCTTGATTTCAATTTAAACCCGTTACCCCTTGTCCTGTCACTTCCTGTCCAAGTCCATCTGTTTGCATGTATCTGTGAATAATAAAGGCAAGGAAGAGAAAGACACCAAGCAGTAGAAGAGGAAAAGAGTTGAAGGAAAGTAGCTAACCCAGCAAAACAGAAAGAACTGATGGAAACAGCAAGTGACCTGCAGATAGAAAGAAGAACAAGAAGATTGCGAAAAACTAGGACTTACGTGCGCAGGTAAAAGGAAGGTCTATACAGGTGGGAGCTGCTAACTAATAATTGCTGTTCTGGTTGTCCTCCTGTTTTCAAAGAACAGCAAAGCATGCTGGCTTGCCACGTAAATTGTCTGGGACTCATTTTGACAGCCAGTTTTAACATTTGGCCAGAGTAAATCACAGACCTGTCAAGCATAATGCCAGAGTAGATGAGATACATGGTGTTAGGTGTTAGCAGCAAGCCTACAAATTATGGAAGAAAGCATGGATCAGCAAGGAAGATGATATCTGGACAACTGCCAAAAGCCAACTGATTTCAGCCTTGTAAAATTGATTGAAACAAATGTCAGACTTCTTTGCTCTATAAATAAAAAGAGAACAAGGAAGAGGAAGTGGTTCTCCTTTGCAGTGAAAAGCAGTGGAGATGAAAGATAAAATAGGTTTGGCTCCAAAACTGGATGAGTACCTTACTTGAGTTTCTCATTAGGACACCAGCATAAAACCTGTGGGCAAAGACAACTTGTCTAATGAGGGAGTCCTTATGTAAATGTAAATTACAACAGTCGTGGTGGAAGCAAAACCCAAAGGGTTTGCTGTGTACAAACCAAAGGGAGCTGGTAGTGTTTTTCTGGCAATATTAAAGAACTGAGCAACCTGGTCTAGTGGAAGGTGTCCCTGCCCATGGCAGGGGGGGTTGGAACTAGATGGTCTTTATGGTCCCTTCCAACCCAAACCATTCTGCGATTCTGTGAACTGCTAGGTGAAATTGCAGTTACAGTGAGGAATCAGGCTACCAAATTCAGCTTGGTATGACCTGGCTGGAGAGTTGCAATCATAATGCTTATTTTAAAGGGCGAACAAAAAGCCATCTGGGAAACTTGAGTCACTAGTCTGACCACAGAAGTAAATAAGCTTTTGAAAAAAGTGTGACTGAAAAACTAATTAAAGTCATGTGGGTAGATGCAAATGAAAAAATGCTATAGAGATTTATCCAAGGATGCAGAGTGTAGAAATAACATGCTGTCTTTCTAGACAAATGATACCTTAGGGAACTGCAACAGTTCTCATCTACTTGGACTTCAATAAGGCCTTTGTTATTGTACCAAATGGGATAATGTTAACTATGATAGGGTGAAAAAGAACTGGTTAAAAAGAGGATGGCGGCCAGGTAAGTCAAATGGGGAGCTGATGGGCTGGAGGGAGAAGTCTCTCCCAAGGATGAGAATTCAGATGGGAAATACTTAATATTGGAATGGCAAACATCCAGAGGGCATTAGTGAAATACGATGATGGCCATCATGCGTGCAGATGAGGATACTCCTAATACCAAGCTCATTTTGCAAATTTGCAAGTACAACAAAAAAAGCATTTTTTCATTTAGCCATTTCTGCAAACTGCCTAGAGCATCCTCCCATTTCTAAAGGGTCTCTCTTTGTCTCCAGTGACAAAGAAATAACTGATTCTGCAGGAGGTATGCATCAGAAAGTAGTTCAGCTTACACTGGCTTTGCTGTGTTGGCTTTGCCACATTACCCAGAGGAAAAGCGAGGTAAACATTTATTTTGGCCTGTGTATGGCACTTGTAGAGCAAATCTGATGAACAGGATGATGTCACTTTTCATTTTCTGATCTCAGCCTGGATATAAAGGTAAGAGTTAGATAAACAGCTCTTGGGCAGGTCTGTCACTCTGCGGTGAGATGATGAAAACCGAGGAAAACGGGAAGAAATGGAGAAGCAAATTGCAGTCTGAACACCATGGAGATTTGCTCGACCATGGGAACAGTCACTGAGGGGTGGATGGAATCAGAGAATGATAGAATCTTTCAAGTTAGAAAAGACCTTTAATATCATTCAGTCCAACCATTAATGCAACACTGATAATTCCCCCTAAGGGAGAAGGTCCCTAAGCACCTTCTCCACACATCTCTTAAACACCTCCAGGAATGATGACTCCACCACTTCCTTGGGCAGCCCCTTCCAATGCCTGACAACCCTTTCTGTGAAGAAATTCTACCTAAAATCCCATCTAAACCTCCCCTGGTGCAACTTGAGGCCATTTCCTCTTGTCCTATCACTTGTCACTTGGGAGAAGAGACCAACCCCCACCTCTCTGCACCCTCCTTTCAGGCAGTTGCAGAGAGCAATAAGGCCTCCCCGGAGCTTCCTCTTCTCCAGGATAAACAACCCCAGTTCCCTCAGCCGCTCCTCACAGGACTTGTGCTCCAGACCCTTCCCCAGCTCCGTTGCCCTTCTCTGGACACACTCCAGCACCTCAGTGTCTTTCTTGCAGTGAGGGGCCCAAAACTGAACACAGGATTCGAGGAAGTGGGGTTTAAGAACAGGCTGTCCCAGGGCTAGGTTGGGGGTGTTTAGGGGAGCAGTAGACTTCAGGGAAGTTGCATACCAACAGCCCTGGTCCCCATTTGCTTGTATCCAGGTCCTTGGAAACTCTGTCGGCCTGGAGTGATGTGTGAGTTCTCTTTGGCCTGGACCATCACTGTGCCTTCCCATGCTATGAGCGGAGCAGCCAAACCCTGAGACTTCATCCATGGGAACAGAGTTCAGTTTTGCCCCAACTGACGGAAAGACTCGGATTAGTTCCAGTCCAGAGAAATCTGTGCTGAGTGTGCCATTATGTCAATTAATGTTACAATAAGGGCCATTTTCAGTCTCAGACCCACTTAACACCACTGCCAATACTGAACAGATTTCCTGAAGGATGGGTCGAAGGAGCCAGTGCCAGCACAGCACAGAACAGACTACATCAGTAAAAGGCACTGCCTGAAGCACCAGCCTGCACTGCAGCACCTGAGCAGAGCCCAGCCAGAAACTGGAGAGGATGACAAACCAGTAGGAGTTGTGGGTGCTGCAGGATGCCCAGAGGCCAGATGTGGTCAGCCAGGCAGGGCTTGTGGAGAACCTTTTTGGGCTCCAGGGCTTGAGGGGGGGGATGCAGCACTCACTAGCTTCCTCTCTGCTGTGCTCAAGGAGAGGATGCTTTATGACTGTTTTAGAAATCCGTTAGAATTGCACCAAGCACTTTTCAAGTCCACGTCCCTTGCACCTTGGAGTTGCTGTGCTCCTGT
>NW_010232323.1:8659-11194 GCF_000690775.1 Eurypyga helias | reverse complement strand
CCCCCTTCAAATAGAGCTAACGTTTCTCTCAAACATTACTTTTATATTAATCTGGACCTGGAGAATGTCAACTATACTGAAGCATCTCATACTCAGAACTAAACTGGATTTTAGAAGTTTCACCCCTACCAATCTCAAATGGAACCTGGGACATCTCAGCAGATGCTTTAAGATGCAGATGTGCTTTCCTAAAATATACGAACTTAATGGTCACATGAAATGCTGGCGATTTACCCCACTCAGCATGCAAGATGAATGTAAACATAAAAAAAAAAAAAAAACAAAACCAAAACAAACCCACACCACACCAGGTGCCAAGCTCCCTGCACTGACATAGTCCTCAATATCACCATCCTTTAAATGGAAGGGAGGCGTTACACCCTAGAAGAGGTGAAAGAAGGAAGTGGGCTCACTTCAAGTCATGAAGAACAAAAAAAAGCAGTGCAAAAGAGACTCAGCATTAGTAGAGGAAAAACAGCAGCAGTGCAAACCCTGTTCTAAGAGCCAAAATGGCAATGAGATTGATCTGGTTGTTTAAGAGGATTTTCAATAAAGATGCAAAAGAGGTCTCAACCCAGAAACGTACTGAAACATGATAACCTGAGCATGGAAACAGGCCTCCAGGTTTCCATGGCACTAATAACAACGAAGATGTTTCATTGGATTAGGACTGAAGTCCTTATTTTTCTCTTGCAGCTACTCGGATAATTGTTTCAGGCTGAATAAGGGCTAGAATAGTCACAGATAGATTCACTGTTAAATGACAAAATGACCAGTGAGATACACCGACCAATACATTATAATAGTATTTCACAATCTGAAACTTTAAAGTTCCTCAGTTACTCAATTTTCAGGAAAACTTTCATAAATTCTAAGTATGCAATATAAGTATTACTGTTTTATCTATAAATTAATAAACATCATTAAATAAAAGGTGATGTAACACAATTCTGGGTACTTATATTTAGTCTCCCCTCAATAGTATTTTGGAAGGATCAGCCAATCTTCCTAATATCGTTTAGAGACAGTAATATACCACAATGCATATTTCACAGAAGAAATGGGTTCTCAGTCCGTTTCCTCCAGCGCGGCTTAGTGTCCGGTTTAATACAGATTTTAAAAGGTATCTATTCCCAAGGCAGGCTTTTTCCACATTTTTCTACCAGTAACGCACCCCCAGAGATGTGCTGAATCTTTGGCATCACATGGCAACATATTTATAGGGGTTCACTTGCCACATAACCTCAGCTGGTTCTTGTGGTTCTGCTACTGCAGTGCTCGTTAGAATCAAGCTTAATAACATCACTGAAATGCTAGATGATCTCATAAGATTACAGTATCATTTTTGGCTAATTGAGTTTTATTTGCCATCTGTAGTAGTATCAAAAACGTAACTTAGTCCAGCTCAATTGAAAGAAAAAGCTGAAGTCATGTTAACATAAAAATTCAAAAGAAATCATCTTGTTTTGCTTCAGCAACAGCAACAAATTTAGGAAACATATAATCCTGAGCAAAACACACACTCAAGTTTCTACTCATTCTCCCCTACTTCGCCATCACAGCCAAAGTCAAGTACTGTTTTGGGGTCCTCAGTTTGCTGAGCAGTCCCAAATAGCTGCCCTGATGCAGTCCTCTTCCACAAACCACCCAAGAGTAGGTAAGCAAGATGGAAATAAGAGTGAAACACACAACAGATGTTCTCTCTTATCAGACACGTCAGGACAGTGTCTGCAGCCTGTCCCTGGCTGCAGCCCCACCAGCACCAACACCCCGAATCACGAACTCGGGCTGGCAAAAGGTGGTGGGTCCCCACACCTTCCTCCACAGCGTAACTCAGCTATGCACAGCTTTGGCCTGAGATGCACAATTCCAGGCTGTCACCATCCTTCCGTCTTTAACTGTTGATCCAAGAAAATAAACACGTAGAGCATCTTTTTTTGCTACCTTAGGAAAATATTTTATGCACTGTATTTGACAAACCCAAACATACCATCTTTATAAAGAAAAGCATGAGTATAGCTGAGCAGATCCAGAATAAATCCTTAGAACGAAAGCCACGCCGATATGCCTGATGAATATTTCATAATTCTAATGTAATCCAAGCTTGTTTATCTCAGTGAAGCTTCCTGTTGTTTTCTGCATATTAAGGGAGAAGTAAAATTGCCAATTCAGGATATAAGATACAGGATAATATCAGGCTTCTGGTTTTGGTACAATCATCCATTTAGCT
The DNA here is from genome assembly GCF_000690775.1 of Eurypyga helias. Taxonomy (NCBI): domain Eukaryota; kingdom Metazoa; phylum Chordata; class Aves; order Eurypygiformes; family Eurypygidae; genus Eurypyga; species Eurypyga helias. The sequence continues at coordinate 8,964 of NW_010232323.1, read as the reverse complement.
CTCATACAGACTAAACTACAACAGATTCAAAGTGAGCAATGTGGAAAATGTAATAGCTCTGTGAATCAAGAAGCATATTAAAAGTGCAGAGAAGATGATAAAGGACAGCCACTGCCTGGAGAGCACAGTCCCAGGATTCTTTCTACTGCACCTCTGAGTTATCTAATACCTACCTGTGATGAGAGCTTTTTTCCAAGCTGATTTATTCCTCTGCAGTTTGACTGTTGTTAGAGTCAGCTGAATTACAGAACTTAAGGCTGAGAGGTAGAATTGCATGAGAAATATTTGCTTTCCTTTAACTAATA
>NW_010232323.1:0-8628 GCF_000690775.1 Eurypyga helias | reverse complement strand
AGGATAGAGAAAGCTGTTGGTCAGCTGGCAGGAGGTCTCACCCAACTTGCATGCACTTCAGTCTACATTTCCCCTTCTCCCCTCTTCCTTAAAAAAAGCATCAAAATATACAAGTGAAACCAAATTTTTGCTGTCTCCTGAAGGAAACAATTAATGCTTTCTCGTCAGAAACCACTTAACAAATCACTGTCCCTTAATATTTCCACGGAGGCATATGCAGATTACTTTGCATCTTTAATTCCAGAGTCTAAAGCAAGTAACAAGAGTTGCAGTTGCTGTCTTTGCATATATTCTACCCATTTAGAAGTCATGTGCTCCCCAAGAGCATCCTATTAAATTTCAAACATTCCCATATGCTTCACCATCCCAATTCAGAAAAATCAGATGAATCTTTTATTCAGTTATTAACACCACTAATATTCACGTAGTATGGTTGCTATGGCTTGTGGAGGGGAATCAAAATCTATACTAAAGTTAGAGCCGCTCAGCTCCAGCAAAGGTGTTGGGTTGGTCCTCAAGATGGAGCACAACTGAGAACTGTGGTATGACATTCTTGAGATAACATACGAGTAACTGAGATCTTATTTTTTGCTAGTAAACAAAATTGAAGAAGAGGTTTGTTTTTTTTTTTTTTTAAAAAAAGGATTAACTTCGAAGTGAGGACTGCTAATCTTTCATTAACTCAGTCTTTTAGTTAGTTAGTCTTTTCTATGGAACTAAAACCATCTGTACTTGACATGATCCACATCTGTATTAACAGTCAGTTTAGGAAGCAAAAGAAACTTGTAACAGTTAATCTTTCAAGTAAGACGCTAGTAACAGGAGATTATAGAAACCAAGTGCCTACATTTTGTTTGTGGAAATACCACCTATGAGATGGACCCTGTTGATCACAAGGAACTGAGATATTCCTTTCCATCACAGTTACTTCATGATGACCAAACTCAGTTACAGTCATAAACAGCAATAGCACTCACTCTGGTAGAGAGAACTGGAATTTACTGGACTAGAATAATATAAAAACATTTATCAAAAACATAGTAGCCATATGAGAGCACAAACTTCTACTGGATTTCATCAGATTTCTCAACTGAAAGCTTTCAGAACAACATCTAACCCATTGATCCTATAATTGTAAAAAATGGAACAAACATCAAGAACATTAAGCAAGTGACATTCATGCCCGTCGCTTATCCATCCTCTGTCAGAATCTTCTTTTCTACAGTTACAAAGCAATCAAATACCCTACAAAAAAAACCCAAAAAAACCCAAAAAAAACCCCAAAACTGAGAAGTAATCTTCAGAGTCTTGCACAGAGCAAAACATCCATCCAGCTGAACTGAGGAGACCATGGAATTTCTGCATCTTTCAGCTGAGTATATAATCATCCTGCTAACTCTAAACTGCTTTAGCCTGAAAAGGTATTTCTAACTTTGCCTAGGTATTCATAACATACTTACTTGTCGCTGTCCTGAGGCTGAGAGATATGATGAAATTCACACTGAGCCACTTGAAGAGACAGAACTTCCCGACACAACACACTCAGATCTGCTGTGGTTCCTGAATCATCAGATATTTTGTGGTTGCCCAAAGACATTAAGGCTTCTCACCTCACAAAGAAACAGGAACACTCACAGGATACACCAAGGCTGCTTTGGTCCCAACCCACCTGCCAGCTGAACAAATACCAGATCTTCTGCTTGTGCTACTGTTCAGCTTGCCAAAGTTGAGAAGAGTCAGTCAGAAGTCCATGTTACTGACCTAATTCCAAGAACTGGCAAAGACTAAATGCTTGCCGTAACGGCAGGCAGCTTCATAAACTGCACCTGGTTGGAGTCATGCCCTGTCCAGGTGATGGTCCTTTCCACAAGGCATTTCAGCTGACAGAGCCAAAAACAGCAGCTGCTGCCACTTGAGAATTTCCTCAGGTGTGGGAAGCCCCAGCTAATCTGACACCACATATCCAAGACTACTTTGCCTGGCAATTGCATTGATGATCCAGGACAACTAAAGAAACTCAAAACAAAATGAAGGGATTTGAGCAGGTAAAAATATTGGGAGAAATCAGTGGCTAAAATAACTGCATCTCTGACATAGCCCACAGAGGTAGCTTTATTACAGAGCTCATGGGTGCACCTGTAGAAATAAATGTCCCTGACACTAATCAGAGATTTATTTACAGCTCTCAAGGGAGATTTTTTTTGCTACTGACCCAGTACTAACATCTGAACTGGTCCTTAAAGTTTGTAGAAACAAGTATGGTATGGAAACATGCTACGGATCCTACAAGAAAACCTGTGCTGGATGGTGCGTATATGCAGGTTAGAAGCATCATTCTGTAGTCAACCTTGCTAGTCCCCTGAAAAAAAAACTCAAACAAATGCTTTCTACCTGTCAGGATTTTTCTGTGATGAGTCTGAGCACTAGACAAAACTATGGATGAAAACACAATTCATTCTCACAAAGAATTTGATTACAAAATCCAAAGCCTCTTTACCGGATGTAAACCTTGATTTCATTGGTATAAGTGGAATATTTAAGAAGCCATCAGGAGAAGTACACAGAGGTGAAATTAGGAACTCCTAGGCAATGTGTCTGTCCAGAAGAACAGAATATAAGGCACTAAATAATGACCTTTTCTGTTACCTAGGTTTTGAGTGTTAGATTGCTGCAGTTGTTGTCCAGTCACATATTTAACGAACCTAAACATCTCCAACGAACCCAGTGATACTGAACTAGAGGGAAGCAGTGAAGTAAGGGTTACACAGCACAAGTGAAGATCCTTGGGTGGGCCTGAACTAGCACAAAGTGAGCACAGAAGGAAGAAGCCCTGCAGTCCCTGCCCAGGGGACAGAGCTGTGGTGGCTGGTGGAACAGCCAATCAATAGGGGATTCACTTCTAATTACAGCACTGACAGGCTAATCTCACACATACTGTCTTGAATAAACTTCTGCCTTAAGTAGGTTGCAGCCCAATCTGTCTTGAAGCTGAAAGAATGTACTTGAATACTTAAGCTTGGAGTTACGTAGATGAAAAAAAATAAAATATAATGCTAGGACATTCTTGCACAAAACTCCTTCCAGAGTTGCTCTTTTATTTCAGTTAGTTTACAGATGAGGATATGGGTATTCCATTCTCCCCTCTTCTGCTACACACTTCAGAGGCTCATGGCAATGGAGTGTACCTGAAGTTACTCCTAGCCCGCTGCGTTCTTAAATTGATCCTTTCCACTGCAGTATTAATGTGTTTCCTGTCTGTTTGTTGAAGATGAAGCCCCTTGTCTTACTGTTGTCCCCTTAATGTTTTATCCCCCTCAGCTAATTTATCTGACAGAAATATATGAACTCATACTAGCTGCAGCTCTGAGGACTTGGTTTTCCTCTCAGAGGACAAAATTTGTATTTCCTTTTCATCCTTAATATCTTCTCACAACTGGTATTTCCAGTGTGTACCTTAACTGTGACATTCTTTCCCACTAAAGCCTTTAGCATAAGTTGCACGATTCTCCTTATTGTAAACAGAGCTGATATAATCAGATTTGTTAGGAGAAACAGTCACAGCACATGCATCGTATTGGATGGATAATTCCCAGCATGACTGGAGTTTTCAGTAAACACAGCAAATGACATACTAATAAGGCAGATGATAGACTTGGCACTTCAATGGCTTTTTTTCTTTTTTTTTTTTGAAGTCACTTCTTCCTTCTCCCATATCCTTACTGTACTGGCAATACTTCCCTCAGCAGCATATAAAAAAATCAGACTAAGGAAAGTCAAAATGCCTTGTCAAGGACTGTTCAATGACAAGGGCAGGCTTCACCTGGCTCTCCACTGATCCCTCAGCTAAAAAGGTTAATTAGTAACTAACATAATCATGGAAAACCATATTGAAGCGCAGCCTAAAATTCAGCCATTTCATTATTTAGGGAGTGTTTAATTTTTATTTCTTGAGCAGTAGTTCACGGTATCATTCTCTATACCCAAAATATCAGACATGCCTCCCTTATTTGAGATCCTTATGCTCATAATGAATGCAACCCTGCAATATCTCTGAAGATAAAATGGCAATCCAATTCTAGGTCCAGAGGGCCTGCAGTGATGACTTCTGACAAGGTAATCCAAGCATGGTATGTTTTCAAGACGTTAGATCTGAGCTGGCAGCCCTGGGTAATGTTAGCTTTGATGCTCCAAGCAACCCTGGACAGGTCACAAGCATCCCTTGGGTCTTTCTAGTCATAAGCTACAGCTTTCCTCACTTTTACCCTTCCCAGAGCTGCCAATATTTCTTGTTTGCACTGTCTGCAAACCTGCATGTTGCCTTGTGCCTGGGTCTGAACCCTGCCCTGCACATTTACCCACCCCTAAGGGCTCCTTTCTCCTCAAAGTGAGGTTTCAGGTGCTTCTGCCACTTCAGCTATTGCTCCCCACAGTAACAGCAGCCCAGACACTTCGTCCTTCCTTTTAGAAGTGTCTGTGGCAGGACTCAGGCAAAAGTAATTTTGCTCACAAAAGGTGAAAATCAGCTCTGTGCTCACTCATGCCTGCTTCAGCCCGATACTGGGATTTTGATGAAAATCTGTTTGCTTCTCTTAATTTAGAGATTCACATTTTCCCTTTAAAGCCACAGTAATAAAAATGTTTCCTATTTCTTTCAACCATCTGGAAAAATCTACCAAGATTTGAAATAGACACTGAGCTATGGAACTTGCCTTTCCAACTTACATTTTTAACCAGTCACAGATGGTTCTCTTTAGATGGTATTGAGACATGCAGCAATAACTGTATACAGGTACCCACATATACACTGAAAACCACACTTCAGCTGTAACTCTAAGTCACAGTTCAAACCGCAGTCACTGAAAACACTGGTTTCACCTAGATCTGGAGCACATCACATCTCTCACCACCACTTGCATATACCCTGACTGAGAGATGTGGATGCCAGCAGGAGCCCCTTGATTGATTCCAGAGGATCCCGATTCAGGCCTCAGTGTTGTCCTCCCTTGCGACATCCTTGCTTGCAAACATCCTCACTTGCTGGCTCCAGCCAGAAGGTAAGCGTGTAACGGAGAGTTCTGAATACCAGATGACAGATTTTTAAAAAAACTTATTCAGAATACACTGAAAATTGATCTCCTTAGTGGAATTTATTATGTTTGAAGAATAACCACCTGCAAAATATGTATTCACCTAGAGTTACAGTATCCTGCAACCTCTGGTTTCCCCTGAAAGAAAAACATCCATCTGTTTTAACAATATCTGAGAACAAAGACTGGCTTGATTATGTCTTTTCAGCATGAGAATATTGTCACATATGTAATAAGAAAAAAAAGAGTAGAAAGTCAAATTTGCATATTAACCCTAAAATAACTGCCAAACCACTAAAGACAGAAAGATAGGCTTTACCTCATTCATGCCATCTGAAGATGTCCTCAGAGGTACAGCGATGGAAAGGACAAAAGAGTCGTGTGTTACTCGAGTCCAGCCTAGCATTCCCACAGATTTACTGGAGTGAGAAGGCGGCAGGCAGGATTTTTTCTTTATGCTTCCTTACTTGACCATCTCAAACTTACTTGAAAGCATGGGGTAGCATTGTCATTGGCTGTCCCAAAAAATAAATCATTCCACACTTGAAGTAAGTCCAAGCAAGTCTACCATACATCTTCATTTATGAGGAATGACTTCCCATTGATTTTATTATTTGCCATTTCAGCTTTAAATCAAGGACTGTTTCTGCTTAGAAGGGAATTAAGGGCAGACATGGAGCTTGCTAATAAAACGGTTAATCACCAAGAATGATCACAATGAACATGACCATAGAGGAAAGGAGAGGAAAACATGAAAGATGAGCATTTTAGAAGATTGTAATTGCAGGAAGAACAGCCCCACAGAGATACTAGATCTGAACAAGCAATGGAACCTCTTCATGAAATTGAAAAAAACAGACCTCCCTCAACCACATGGTAAAGTGCAACAATTATAACACAGATGGCAGAGAAGCAGAGAGTTGCATCTCAGATGTGAGACTTACACAGATACTTAAACAGGTTAAATTTCTCATTCTACTTCACCCATTAATTGTGTGACTATATCTTATCATCTTTCCACAGGACTCAATTACTAGTTTAAAAAAATGGATGTATCAAACTGTTTCTGACAATATGTCAAGTTACAGATTTCATCATTACTTGGTTCTTGCATATGCTTGTCAAAAATCAATTATCAGTAAAAGTCAAGATGATGAAAAAAGTCAAGTAGGAGCAAATAAGAGAAGATTCTGCTTATGAGATCCGTTCTCCATTTGCTTTAGTAATTGCAGGATCAGCCCCTATTTCAAGGGATCTCTTACATCATTATATTGAACCAGTTACAGACATAGTAATAAACCCAAAGCTAAGCATTTTTTCTTAAATGATTTTTTTACCATTTAGAAGAACACAATTATAGTGGTGTTCACAAGACATGTTAGAATCATAAGCCCAGCTCTCCAGCAGCCCTGCATTTATTTCTCCTCATTTTGCAGCATGTTAGGTTTTTGCTGATTAAAAAAAAAAAATAGAGAAATCAGCAATGGAATTATTAGTACAACAGAAGTTGTGTAGGAAATATAATGTAGCTCTATTTCAGAGGAAGTCTGCTAAATGGTAGACTTCTCAACTATAGATAGATTCTCTGCCTCCATCAACCTGTAGGGCCCGCCACTAAAGTACAGTTCTCTCCAAATTTATATCAAAGAACCCCCCATGCAACTGTTCCTGAGGACCTTGCCGTGCCCATGACACACATAATATTCTTCCCTGGTTTTTCCAAGAAGTGATGGAGTCCCATGAAGCTCTCCCCACTGCCTGCATTTCCTGTGTAAGGGAAATAACACAGGGAAGGACAAGGCAGGAATAGATGAGGAAAACAGGTTCTCACATCCACAGAACACCAGCCCACTCTTCACCACGGATTAGACAAGGCAGTGAATCTCTGGAAGAGGAGGTTAAATACACCCTTTCCTCCTTCACCCTTTCAACTACTTCCTCTTGCTTCCCCACATAAGAGCCTTCTCTTGAAGCATGTAAATAAAACCCAAACGTTATTTTTTCTTCCCCTCAAGGTTATCCATTCACCTTAGTGCAGCCTAAAAAGACATGGCTAAACAGAAAGAAAAGAGTGAATGAACAACAGAAGGAGCAGACAATGTGGTATGGTTCCTTTGTCACCGTGCTTGCTGCATTTAAGACCATCTGTAGAAGGACAGCTTGAAAGCAAGGTTAAATCTGCAAAAGCCAACAACTTGACCCTCCACTCTTGCCTTATGAATTCTGAACTAATGCTACTTTTTTTAAGCCTTATGCAAATTCCCTTTTCTATTGCAATAGAAGCAAGAACAAAAGGAGAAAAAGATATTGGCAGCTTCCGGAAAACATTATCTTCAGTTCTCCAAATTGATGTTTATCCAACTGCTGAACACAGGACTATAACTTCTGCCTCAATAAAACCCAATTTAATCCTTATTCAATGCCTACCCAAGGAAGCAGACCAAGACCACGGATCGCAGTGTAACTTCATGGTTAAAGCATGCAGAGCTATAATATCCAGTCAGAGAACTGAAGAATGGAAACTGTCCCACTAAGGCTGTCACTGAAACACAATATATTAGGTGTTATCATCATTGGAGTTCACCTCAGGAAAGAGAGTGTCATTTTACATGTGCATACACATGGTAAACTCGCATCCTGGTGAATTAATTTAGTGCAAAAGAAAGTGTTATGGGCTCCTTCTCCTGAAACTTTCTACCTAAAATTCATTTACAAAGCCATCTGAACTAAATTTGTCTGTTAGATATGTTACATATGGACATTTCAGTTGTGTCAATCAATAGTTTGTCTTTACCTAAAATAGCACAAAAGGAAAAATATCCCAGCTATGAAATTGCATGCTTGACAAAAGAAAAATATAAAGCTACTGAAAGGAAACATTTCTTTATTCTATTCCTTATATTTCATTTGCTCCAATTGTCTATTTCTGAGACCAACAGAAAAGAAACGAAGTATATTTTCTACCTACCACCCACAGTTACAATAAGTTAAATGAAAGTTTGATAATGTTAAAAACTGCCTTCAATTAAATATCAACTTACAAATTGCTGATGCAATTTGTATCTTCAGGTTAATCCTATCATGGTGTACTGGCTACAGCTGGGATGGAGTTAATTTCTTTACAGCAGCCCACACAGTGCTGGGCTGTAGATGTGTGGCTAAACCAGCGTTGATAACTCACCAGTGTTTTGGCGATTGTTGAGCAGTGAGCAGTGATGGCACAGTGCCAAGGCCTCCTCTGTTTCCCACTCTGTCCCCCCAGTGACTGGAGTGGGCAAGAGGCTGGGAGGGAACACAGCTCGGACAGCTGCCTCCAACTAGCCAAAGGGATGGATGCCCCAGACCACATAACATCAGGCCTTGTGCTAAAACTGGAAGAAAGTCTGCCCAAGGTGGTCACTGCTCGTCATCGGTCTGCTGGTGGGAGGTGGCAAATGATTGCCTTTGCAGCACTTGTTTGTTTTCCTCTTTCTGATCAGTGTACAGTAAATGAGCATTTCTTTACAATTTGGCAGGTTTTTGGTTGGTTGGGTTGGGGTTT
>NW_010232322.1:3091-8257 GCF_000690775.1 Eurypyga helias | reverse complement strand
TTCTGTGATTCTATGATTTTCTTTTCTATATTGGATATGACTGAACCTTGTTCTCATTTGAAGACAGGTTACTTTCTACTTTTACTTATTTAATTTTAAATCTGGAAACGGATAGGCTTATTTGCAACCTACCTCCTTTCAGCTGGAAAAATTCCCATCAGCTTAAAGTTAAGCAAAACAAGGTCAAGTGCAAAGAAAACCAAACAAGTATGATCATTTACAAATATATATGACACCATCATAGTACTGAGGGCAACCTTAATAGTACAACTCCCACATCAGCTTCACAAAGACTATAATCCACAACCCATATCCGCATCTGGATGACTAAGAGCCAAGGCACCATGAATCTTAGTGACACATTACAGTTCATGTTAAAAATCTGCCCACTTTATGCATGCAGCCAGTTAAAAAAAAAAAAAAAGGTGGGGCAAAAAACGACAGCTGCCTTATTCTGGGATTCAGTCACCTCAGTTTGCTGTCACACACGTTTGTACTCCCCAGCTGAAAGGACTGCTGCTGTGTATAGAGCCGAGACAGAAAACCACAGCTACAGAAACAACTGTAAACCTCCGTGTTTCCCCACTTAGAAAACATGTGATCAGTTCTTCTTAAAGAAACTTCAGTTTCTGGATTTATTTAAAGCTCTCGGTGGTTTTCTTCCCAATTATCATCACTTACGTATACAAGGTTTATAAACTGAAAGAAAGCTATAAAGTAAGAGCATTCCCTTTACTCCTGACTGAAGAGGATCAGCAGGCTTGTAAGTTAAACAGCATCCGGTAATTAAGGCTCACTTGTCTTTGTTTAAACACTTGCAGTTACCACAAAAGACAGGCATCCCTGGCACTCCAGCAGTCTCAGCTTTTATGTGCCTCCACTGGCTTCTTCACAGACAAAAGGAGAAGAAATCCCTCTTTTCCTTTGGTTTGCATTCCCCACACTTTATCAGCACTTCACTTGTTCTGCATTAACAGTTTCAAGAATCCATTGGTGAGAAACCACATCATCCTGAGACTCGGACGAGAGAGCAGTTAGAGTCTCCGAAATGATGTTATCCCATTTTTTAACCTCTCAAGTTTACGTTTTCATGCGTTTTCTTTTCAGCACACATAAGGGCTTAAAACGAAAAAGCAAAACTTTGAAAATGACACATTATCAGCACAAAAAACCCAGAGCTCTTCAGGTTATCCGAAGTTCCCAGAACAGGTGCATACACCGTTTTGGGAGTTGCCAACACTTCACTGCACAGCTGAATACTTGCAAATAGGTGGGAGAAGGAAAAAGTATTCCCAGAAGAGAGAAGGTGATAAGAGGAAAGAACCAGTGCCTTCAGACAAGGCCAAAAAAAGAATGCTGTTCACTGTCATCTAATTAGGTCTCAGGGGAAATCAGTAATAAATTTAACAGCCGAGTGCGAGGTGGAGGCATTCAAGAAGTGATTTGGTAGGATGATGGCAAACCGGAACCCTAGCGCTTATTGCCTGGTGACATAGTCACTTCCTAAACAGCCACGCGTTCTAGCAGGGCTTTGGGGTTTTTCCATATTGTGGGATGGTTTCACCCTGGGAAACAGCTGTGCATTGGTGGATTGATGGCCACAGAGACTTTCTGTGCTCTGAGCAGCTAAGCCTACTCCACTTCAGGAAAACATTGCTAAATCCTCCCCCTGCATTACACTTCTGCTCTGAATATACAACATTCTCCTCGGACTCCATTCCAAATGTTTTCACAGCTCTACTGACTATGGCAATCCCCTAACTATGACTAAAGCCTGTCCATCAATATTTTTGGTCATGCCAGGACAACATCATGTCTTTCTGTGCTCTGTCCATAGAGATGTTGCTTTTTCTTCCATGTACTTCTCGATTGTAAAACAGATAATCTCAAATTGCACCAGGGGGAAGTTAGGTTGGATATTAGGAAAAATTTCATCACCGAAAGAGCTGTCAGGCACTGAAACAGGCTGCCCAGGGAGGTGGTGGAGGGATTTAAGAGATGTGTAGATGTGGGGCCATGGTTTATCGGTGGGCTTGGCAGAGTTAAGTTTGATGATCTTAAAGGTCTTTTCCAACCTAAATGGTTCTATAAATTCTACAAATTATGCCTTCACTATCATAGAATCATAGAATCACAGAATGGTTTGGGTTGGAAGGGACCGTAAAGCCCATCCGGTTCCAACCCCCCTGCCATGGGCAGGGACACCTTCCACTAGACCAGGTTGCTCCAAGCCTCATCCAGCCTGGCCTTGGACACTTCCAGGGATGGGGCATTCACTATGACCACCCTAAGGGTCAGCACACTAAAATGACCCATTATAGGGGGTTAGGAGATTTCAAGAGGTTATGATGACCTTGCTCCTCTCATTTTCTGGGGAAGGAACCAGGTGACCACAGGGAAAAACTAGCATGCAAGATATTGACTTTTCTGTGCTAAACTGCACTTTCTGAAACTAAAAGAAACATTCCTCTACACCATATGAGAGCTAGTCCCCAAATGGTTTGATAGGACAGTGCTTCAGTGCATTACTTTATGCTTATGTAAATCCAAGGCAACATGATGTGCAGCCACACTCACCCAAGCTGACCTTGACCGTAAAGGAAACATCATAAATTTAATTCTTTTCAGTGTAGACAAGACTTGGCTGAAATGTTCACACTGGTGGAAAGGGCAAGATTCAAGCAGCCATAAGCAGCCAAGAGGAAACAAGGGTGGGAAAAGGGAAATTAGGGCATGAAAGCAACAGAGGAAAAAGAGACCCAAATAGCCCAGGGTATACTCGGTATGATCTCAAGCAGGCAGTGTAGAAGGAGGAAGGCGGCCAAGAGGGACACGCAGAAGGCTGAAAGTGAGGTGAGAGGCAGATACACTTTGACAGCGGAGACTGCACGTAAAGATCCAGGGAGGAAAAGAGCTATAAGCTGTCTTCAGCGTGTCTGTGGAAACACTAATGGAGCTTAGGGAAATGGAAAGGTAAGGCCAGGGGACATCGCTCATGTCACGGTTTATTCAGGTGCAAAAGATACGGGTAGTTCAAGGGCGTTTATTGTTTGAACTTCTCAAAGGGTCCTGCAATGTCAGCGTATTCCCTCCTTGCCACAAACTTGACATGATCCCTTGCGATGTCTGTGAAGCCTTTGCTATCCAGTCAGTGTCTCACAGGGAAATAAGTGCTCGTTTTTGCAGCTTTACATGCCAAAAGGAAGCTTCAGCCTCAATCCCCAGCAGGGCAGAGGTACTAGGAAAGGTCACCAATTTATGCTGTGCGATTTGAAGGAGAAACACCATCCAGTAGACAGACTTAAGCAAAGGTTTGGCACCAAGTGTCACATGACAGAAATTCCACTTTCTATCATGAAGATGTGCGGTGCCGTGACCGCAGCACAGGGTTTTCCGCTGAGAAATTAAGTATCTGTAATAAAGTATTTCTGTAGGAAGCCTGCCTGGGAAATCGTGTATATATTTAATTCAGTGGAGAAAGTGTTTAGAAGTAGTTCAGCCTTGCAAAAAATATTGCCCCTCGGTGTAAGTAAGGTCAGCAAGAGCCTGAGTTATCCACCACATAACAACCCATCAGCCTTTATAATCCTGACAGCAGCTTGGTTTTGTTCTTCTCCTGAGAGGGCAGGAGATGTGCTAGGATTTAACATGCAGTCTGTTTTATTAGTTCCTGGAAGGAAGGATGATAGTGCTGGAACTCCCTTTTGTAGAAATGTTTTAAATGCTCACTGGTTCTGAAAGGTTTTGTTAGTCACACCATCCCTGCAGGCTAAGAAAGGCCATAGTCTTCCCATTTCCTTACAGACAGTAGAAGAGCTTCTCAGGGTTACAACCTGTGTGTAACCCAATGAGGAACATTTTTGTCGACTGCCTGTTTAATGTGTATCTTGCACACTTTTAACCTTTAACTATTAAATATTCATATTATAAAAGGTTCTTCATGCCAGTCCTTTAACATTTTTTCTCCAAGAATGAGCTTATAAGATGTAAAATCCCAAAGCAGAAAAGAGAAAGGTTATCGTTTGAGCTTCCCACCACCACTTGAACAAGAAAAATGCTATCAATGATGCACCGTGTGCAAGTGCACATTATGAGGAAACCTGCTTCTCACGTTAGCGATGCGTGCTCATGTGCATGCATATCTTATGTAGATATTTGTCCTTCTTTCTCACAGTGGGATTAGTCAACATTTAAAAATGCACAGAAAATGCATGGGCAAATGGATTCCCATTTCCGATGTAAACAAAAAATTGCACTCGAAGTGCCTTTTTTTCCTTTTTTTTAATGGAGATGGGGAGGATTACAACAAAGGAATTACTGAGATTCTCCCATAATCTTCACTTATGGTACGTTTTCAGATTTTTACATGAAAGATGTAAAAAAGGAATAGTCCCACATCCTCTGTTAAAGTTGACAGTTATTCTACAGCAAATCCATTGCCACCAACTTGAGCATTTGCTCTGCTATAGAATAATAAGAATAGTAAGAGGCATAAAAAGCTTCATAATCTTCTTCAGCTGAGCAAAACTGAATTATCCCGAAACAACCGAACAACAGTAAATATATATCCACCCACAATACTGTAAATGTCTTTGAGCTTCTGTACTTGTCCAACAGCCTTTTCCTCAACACTCTATCAGCATGACTTCTTCAGCATTAGTGGCAGGCAGCCCTGACCCCCAGACCTTCCATTTGCAGTCACGGTGGCGTGTCCTTAGCGGTCCTAGAACAAGGCTTGCAAATTCCTTTTAGTGCGTGCGTAAGCATAAAACGATCCATGCAGGATAACGTGTTTTAGAAATCTTGTGGCGCTTAGGGCCAAACACGTCAGCCATGCTAAACGGCTTCGGCTTCTTTAAAGTTGTTTAGAAGCCACCACAAGGTTGCCAGAAATAGAGGTAAACTGATAACACAAATGCATTCCATAATGGGATTAAATAAACTGTGGGCCAACAAACATTTGTAGGATTAAGAAACTTGGATATTGCAAGGCCAGCAGATAGTTCAGGGTAGAAAATAAATGAAAGCGAATGCTAAATTGCAAATCCTGTCTTGGCACCGGGCACAGGTGGCCAGGAAAAGCAGCACTGCTGCCAGAGCGCTACCGATGCAGGAGTCGGTACCCAGAAGCGGGACATCAGGACAGCTGGAAAGCACATCTCCCTC
>NW_010232322.1:0-3058 GCF_000690775.1 Eurypyga helias | reverse complement strand
CCTGTCTAGCCAGCTCAGGGAGGGCAGAAACAACGTGCTCCTAGGGCGAGCCCCAGACACCCTTCCTTACTTCCAGCTGCCTTTTGCTCGGTAGATTACCCCTAGGAACATCTCTCCATTCACTAGCATTCACAGTCAAGTGTTTAATTGCCTGCTAAATCCAAATTCACTGATTCCTCACTCTGTTGGTAGCCATATTCAGATGTTTTATGATGACACCTGCCAGAGCCGGATTTGGCCCCGGCCCTCGCGCTGGAAACCTCTCACCGTTCAGCAAGGCTTGCGTTCAGGCTGCCTAGTGTGATGTGAGGGCAGGAGGAGAAGCAGTAGCATTTCTCCTTGGGCTTGTCTGTTGCCAAGGATCTGGGCCAGCCCATCTCCCACCTCACATCACCACCGCACACTACACTGGCATCCTTCTCCTCTTCTCCCAGTCCCCTCTGACCTTTTCCATCCACGACCTGATTAGAAAGTTTCTAAACTGAATGGTAAGGCAACAGGTGGGAAGGACCATTCATTGCAGGGGCAGCAACAGGGCCAGCAAGACCTGAAAATGATGCTTGTCTCCAGCGTGTCCAAGCAGCCCTGCCGCTCTGGATTTCCTTTCCTCACCCAGATGATCTCCCACATGAAGGTTCTAGTAAAGAAAACTTAATGAACTAGGCCAGCAGAGCTGGGTTCAGTCAGGCAAACACTGGGTACCAGCTTTAGGAGAAGCAGTATTTCTTCTCTTACATTTACCAGAATTCAAGGCAAGCGCTTTTTTTTTCCAACCAGGCATTTAAAATTCAAGAGTGATCCCTTATTAGGGAGGTGCAAAGAAGAGGAATTATCTGCTACTGAATAGTTGTCAGCATAGCAGAAGGTGTCGCGAGCTCCCTTGCAGCGCTCATGTCCCCAGAAGGAGGGATACAGGGTGAGAATACACAAACAACTAACTTTGAGTATAAAGGGGCAGGTAATATATAGCCACTTACCAGCCATTTGGGTGCATACTTTTATTGCAGAGCTATAAAGATTTGTCTTGGGGGCAGGAACATTTCCACCTGATAATTGTGTGCAAGCGCTGTAAGGCACATAGGGAATGCTGCTGATAAAGAGGAGCCTTCTTAGCCCTCCTCCTCATCCCCACAGTGGCAAATCTGCAACTGTCCAAGGCACAGATCATGGTTTTAACCTGCTATAGCTGCTCTGCATCATGTGACGGGCGCAGAGACTGCTGCAAACGCTCTTGTGAGGTTTCGTTTCGTCCGTGCTGCCTTTTCGGCTGTTTTCTCTGAGCTGTGCCACTCTGCCGCACACATGCAGCAGTAACGTCCTGCATGAGCACGGCCAAACAGAAAAACTGCTACAGGGAGGTTGACAGAGTTCCCAACACACATCTGAACTCATCGCTGTGAATGGCCCAGAGAACACAAGGGGTAGCTGTGTAGTGGGTAGGGAACACGCCGTGCCAGGGTCAGCATGGGCGACAGACATGTGACCACTAAAACTGTAAAAATGGCTTTTCTGTGCATGGAGAAAAAAAATCCTTGATAGAGCCAAGCCACATATCATAACCTTTGTTCCTAAAATGAAAACCAAAAAACAAGGCAAGAATCATTATGTGTGAGCGGGTGAGCCACCGTTATAAAATACCCAGGGCTAAAATCACAAGTGTCACCAGCAGTCTCTGGAGCTGGGCTAGAGCAAGCACTGCTATCCATCAGTGCCAAAAGATTAGCTCACCATCACCAGCATTTTGGCATTCTACCAAAGCTCATACATATTTTCAGGACACATAAGCAGTCCTCTTCCACATACTATCCAACTCTACTGCACACAGTAGAAGCCCACATCAAAGCCACTGCCAAAGAATAAGCAGAATCACTGTTACGCTGAGGGGGGTCTCAGCAAATGGAAGAAAATTACCTTTGTGCGTCATGCGTAAAGGAAAGGTACTTTTGGCAGATACCAAGAGAAAGGAGACATGACACAAAGTCATCCAGGACTGGGGACGTATGTCCAGAAGAAGGAACCAGCTGCCACAGTGAAGCAGCCGGCGATGAGGGCATGAAAGAGAATGAGGCAAGGGAGAATGGAGAAAGGGAACACCGGTCTCCTCCGCCTTACCTCTCAACCCTTGTTTTCCCACACTTTGATTCTTTGTGCCTGGACTGTAACTTCCTACTAGCTGAAGATTCAGAAAACCACTGTAATTCACAGGAACTTTTCACCCTTAACACAAGCCAGACCTGTATCCCTCTCCGCTCCAACAGAGTCAGGATGGTAGAAATTCCTAACAGACTGTAAAAATCACACCTCGGATTTACTAAATGTTTTCTACATCATTACTTCTGCCCTTAACGCCCGATTCAAGGCAATGAGACCTGGGAACACAGCAGTTTGCAGGGCTGGGTTTTGTGAGATGCAGACTACATCTGTTACGCACTGTAGAACGTCAGTACAGATCTACCGTGCGTTCAGTGACTGAGCAGGCTTCAAAGCAGAGTGGATCAATGAGAAAAACTGGTGCCCAGCTGGGCCACGTTGCTTTCTGGAGGTCTGGATCAGAGGGAAAGTCATGCTGCTCTGGCCTGCCCACTACCCTGGGCCAGCCACGTAAGGTAAGCAGAGTAAAAATTTGGTAGGGGCAAGATACAAAGCCTACATTCCACAGCCAGAGATTGCAGGAGAGTCCTGACCCTCGGCTAAAACCACAGGGAAAAATAAGATCAGGATCTTTTCCTCTTCATAAACTCAGCAATGTAAGCTGGTTTATCCCAGCCTCGTGCTAAAAACCTGTAATGACTTTCCTGACAATTTCCCTCGTACGAGTTCATGTTTTAATTACAACATTTACAAGAAGTATGCGTAGATATAGAGAGGACTGGGCAGTCAGCTGCAAAATCAGATGGAATATTAGAGGAAGTGAGGCATAAAGGGATTCTACAAATCCCTGGCAATAGGTGACCTCCAAGTGAATGACCCTGCAATCATTTCTTTAAAACTATCTTTCTAGAAAAGTTGTTTTAGTAGTGGCCATGGTAATAATGATATATTTATAAATATATATATA
>NW_010232321.1:0-13611 GCF_000690775.1 Eurypyga helias | reverse complement strand
CTCCTCTCCTCTCCTCTCTTCTTTTATTCTACACTGTGAATGAAATGTGACTCATTGTTCAGCTTGGAGAAAGAAGGCTCCATGGAGACCATATAGCACCTTCCATTATCTGAAAAGGCCTACAAGGAAGATGCGGGGGGGATGTTTTACAAGGGCCTGTAGTGATAAGACAAGGGGTAACGGGTTTAAATTGAAAGCATGGAGGTTTAGTTTAGATATCAGGAAGTTCTTCATGGGAAGGATGGTGAGGCACTGGAACAGGTTGCCCAGAGAAGCTGTGGATGCCCCATCCCTTCAAGGCCAGGCTGGATGTGGCTTTGAGCAACCTGGTCTAGTGGAAGGTGTCCCTGCCATGGCAGGGGGGTTGGAACTAGATGACTTTTAGGGTCCCTATATTACCCAAACCATCCTGTGACATTATGATTCTGTAAAATTGCTAATACTGTCCATTGTTGTACACCATTTAATCCATGAAGTTTTACCAAGTTCCTCCACATCATTTATGTCAGAACACTGTCCTTTGCGGAGTGATATCTTAGACATTCAAGAGCCACAGAATATGAAATAACAATCTCATCGTATGTTGTTTCTACCAGAAAAATGTTGAAGAGCCTATGTATATATACTGTTCTGGTGTATTCTTGAGATACCTACTGCTTGTGCCAAACTGCACTAGAACATACACATATTTTGTGATTATGTCAGGGAGAGGGACAAAAAGTTCTTATTTATTCTAAGCACTTTTGTTGATGACGTACAGGTGGCTATAAAAGCTGGAAAGTCAGATCAATTTTATGAGCAATTAAATGGGGTCTATCCAAAGGTAACTAATGTTATGGTAGAGGCTGAACAAGGTGATGCTATAATATTCTTATATCTCTGATGATAAGAGGAAAAGGTAGCTCACTGGCTAATAAATGTTTCCAGATGTTCACATTCCATATAATTATTTATATTTCAGGTCTGTTCACTGTTTTGTTTTTAAAGTTCTTCTCTTCTGGATGGTTAAATATGCAATTTAGGCATGCTCCAATGAATACTATGTATACTGAGGTCTTTATGAAAATTAGCTATCTTCTGCTTATTTGCAATTTGGCCAACATTTAGATGTGTACCAATGAAAATAATAGTTATCTCACATTTCCAGAAAAGATAAGGGAGGAAAAGGCATACAATGAGCCATAGCTAGTTTTCTTAAAATCTGAGTATGGAAAAGTTGAGAATGTAGTTGATTACTTTCACAAAATGTCACTGAGATATTCTGCAGGAGGTATAATTAGATTATACTCTCAGAAAAGTAAAAGTCTCCCCAGTTAAGAAATGAATATGAGACAAAAGTCTGTCTGGAGAAGACTAGGAAAATGAGATCTAGGAGAGTTCTGTTGCAGCCTTATATCCAGAATTAAGACTTACATGAAGATCTTGAAAAATTCCAGTAGGCAATTATGAACAAACATTTCCTTTTCAATAGTCTTTATCCTTCATTCTCTCAGTTCAAAAAAATAAGATATTGTAGGTGTCGGTATCTGGTTAGTCTTAGCAGATATTTAAAAGTCCATATTCCTTTGAGACTATTGTGAAATTGGATATCTTAAACAAATTTTGTATGGAAAAGAAATCCCAAATTTAATGGACTGTTACATGAAAAAAAATATTTCTTTTTAATAGTTCTGACAAAATGTGTAAAGGTTCATTGTAGGTTCGTGTAATGTCCTTTTTATTTTGTAGCATGGGTCAAGGAAAGTGTTCCTAATCTAAATTCATTCTATATTTTAATGGGTTATTTATTTTCTTGAAACTGTCATAAGATTGTTATTGTTTTTCACTGAGGGGACTTTCTATGTCCTTTATTAACCCTGTTGATTTTTTTAATCCCTTTCTGTTTGGAATTGTCCTTCTGGAGAAAAATTCTACCAATGCCACATAGTACATTAGATGAGATCATACAGCATTAGGAACTATGCAAAATACAGACAGGCACTATAATATGATCTGAAATATCTCAATCTCATTCTTTGTGCATTCTAATATTATGCTTGAATTTTTACTGCAGCTGAACACTAAGCAGAGGTCTTTGGAGATGTCTTTGTCCCTTTCTTCATCTACTGCTCTTAGCATTGAATGCTGCACAGTTTGGTAAGTGATTTGAGAGTTCCTTGTGCTTTATTATTTTATTTTTTTCAACAGAGAATTTCATTTGCCATTAAATAACCCACTTTTGTAAGATGAAGTCCCTCTGAAGCTCATCAACAGGCTTTTTGTCCCTGAGTAAGGCTGTAAAAATAATTAATATTTTGGTCTGGCTGCCGAACAAAATCTGATTAGCATTTAAACAAGTATATAAATGTTTCACTCTTGCTTCCCAAACTGAAAACTTAGGATGAGCAGGTTACTGTACTTGACAATGCTCTCACTGAACCTCAGATGAAGTACTCTAGTGCTCTCAGAGTTTCAGAAGTCAAAGAATAAAGTATTAGCTACTCAAAAATTATGGGAGAGGTGACAGCCTGATCACTGACCAATAGCCCAGTAGATTGAGTGTCCATCTAAGGCATGGAGAAGGGGCCTTTGTGCCTACAAACTATGTCTCTAACCATCTGGTTATAAGGCACACCAAGACAACCCTGTGCACAGATCTGAACTGTCCTTTGGAGGATAGTCTGCTTTTTAAGCTCCTAGGAAGAGCATTTAAATCTCTTGCAGTCTTGCAGCTGAAATGCAGACATCAGAGCATGCTTCCTGACCCAAGATGGGTTGTTGTCACTGGAGGTGTTACTCTTCGGCTTCCCACAGTTCACCTTTTTGCTAAGATACACTTTAAACCTAATAGTTAGAGTAATCTCATTATTGCACTTTCTGTAAGGTAAATAGACTAATTAGTGTATTCAATCTCCTTATGGTATGTTCTAGCTACTGCGGTTTTTTTTAAAGAACAGTTGCCAACTGTTTGACAGTCTAGTTCTTCAGACAGTTTTTCCAGACTGATCTGGTTCACATTTCATATATCTGTTCTGAAACAAAAAGCATAAATAGTTTTGGCAAAATAACTGTCCATTAGGTGTTCTCCTGTACTTTTTTCCTTCTTCTACCCTCCTACTTCATTCACGTTTTTCTAGCTCATCAACCTGTGGTGATAATTACTAAATAGATTAAGCTCTGCAAAACCCAGGGAAGTTCACTGTTAACTCTTTGCTGTATTGAAAAGTTACTATTTAGTCCTATTTTCCCCACTCTTTTATTTAGTTCTTTGCTTTACCCTGGTGTTGTACCTCCTTATCTGTTTTAAAATGTTGTGTAACAAATCTTGTAAAAAGTATTCTGTTAATCTGAATTATTTATTTTTATTATTAAGAAAAAATCATCTTATGCCACATGAAATGAATTTCTAAAAAGATTGAATACTTTTGGTCAGCTCAAGGCTAATTTAAGGTATATTTCAAGAAATCAAGCAAAAATCAGTGGTCATTGGGCCCTATGACTGCTATATATTGATGAGGAAAAAGATATCTATTTTCATGCAGGGTTTCCATGGGCCATCTGATTCTCTGCATGCAGATTATTCCATTTGAACAAATGCAAGTAAATGTTTAAGAGCTTTGGTAGTTATTTGCTTGTTTGTTTCAATATCAAAAGGTGATGTATTAGTCAGGGAGGTTTACATTTGCTATAAACATTATGGTTTACATGCAGTTCACTTCTGCTAATGACTAATGAGGTCAGAAGAGTTATTTGCAGACAGGAAAGAGCAGTTAGGGTACCAGGACCAAAGTTGGTAAGGATGGCTTTGATTCTCTTGACAGATGTTCTGGGAAAGCTTAGAGTGCTTCTAAAATAGGTTATTTTCATGGTGTATCAAATATATGCTGAAAAAACTGAGATATTCATAATGTGTTAGCTGTCACTTTCCATTTGGAAGAGCAGCTTGAGTGCTTTATGAAATGCTTTTCTCTTCTAATGCAGTGGTTAGAGCATTGACCCAGGGTAGAAGACATCCACCTTCCACTTTCTCCTTCAGTAAAAGGTAATAATTTCCACCATCCTCAGCTCCAAAGAATACCCAGTGGTGGTGCCTGAGGGAGGATGAACCCACCATTTCTTATCATGCTGCTTCCTGGCAGAACTTGAAAAATTTCAAGATCAATGCATCTTAAATACACTGTGGAAGCACGACTCTGTTCCCTTGTAGCTGGGATGTTCACCTGAGAGAACAACAAAGTTCATCTATCTCCAAAAAATAAATAAGAATTAGAAATTCAAAGAAAAGAGTTATAGGCAACTGAATCAATAGCTCAGGCAAATGGGAAGGTATTTCTCAGTACTATCCATGCATACCTATCAGCCCTTGGGAGTGTAAGCCTAGGCTTGCCTAACAGTAACTTCATCCAATAATTGAAGGGAGACTCTTAAATGATACCTATCTAAATCTTGATGTCACCTATGATTCATGACATTTGATAAAGCAGATAAATGAACAGAAAGTGAGATTCATTTAATGATATATAACAAACCTTGGGGTTAGGAGTCCAAGCTCTTTGACACAATCAGCCTTAGTCATTAGAAGGAAGCTGTTTCAGTAATGAATTATTACAACCCTGGGAGTACTTTGGTTATGGTTCATCACCATGGCACACTGTGGACCTTAATAGTGTCTTACAATATCAATATGTGCTTTATTTAAGGTTCATATAATTTTATCTGGTCAGAAAGGATAAAACTCACCCCTGTGCAGCAGGCCAGAACATGGCCTATTCATCATGCTAGTCCCATATGAGTCCTCAAATGTATTTTAACTGAGATGCAAGTAACATGTGAAGCTTCTGTGAGGTCTTTTGCACACAGCTGGATTTCAGCTGTGAATAGGAAGGCACCAATTCACAAATAGGTTATTTGATGGAAGATTTTGCCATCAAACAAATAAGCCAAGGGACATGAATAATTCCTCTAACCTTACCTGCAATATCTAAAAGTTGTATTTCGGTATAGTTTTGAGTAAGCAAATTTCATGGAAAGTAATGGCAGAAAAAAAGACCAGTAAGAATGGAAGAAGGGCTCTTTTAGATTAAATAATTTGATTAATTTAATTTAAAGTCAAAGAAATCAACATCAGGCACCCACCTTCAGCGTCATGGCCAGAAAATTAAATTTCTACTAAATGTTTAAATTCAAAAAATTTTTAGCTGTGTTCCACCCTTTTTCTTCTCTCTATTATTCTGCTAGGTAATTGCCAGAGGTACACAAACAAGGGAGTTTTCAGTGTGTTCTTGTATAATAATAAGAAAGATCAACTTGACCTCCCATGTTCAAAAATATTTTTCTATGTAAAGGAATAGTATTTTTCTTTAGCTTATTACAATAACCTTTCTCTGATTTCAAGCATGATTTGAATGTTAAGATGTTATTTTTAAAAACACAAACATGTAACATTCTAAAAATAACAAACTGCACTCCAAGCAAGAATTTTCTTTCTTTCCCCCCCCTGCCTCCCCACCACTTTCTTTAAGTTCCTTCACCTTGAACTGCATAATAGTCCCTTAAATTACTCTGATGTCCAAAACTTTACTGAAAGTATCTTTTCAGTTCTGGCTCTCAGTATTCAACATAACATTAACTTTTTTTTGAATCAAAGCATATTGCTAGGTAATTTCACTCCTTTACCAGGCTCCATGTATGACTGCAGGAATCCATCTCATAAGATTAAACAGGAACTTCACTGTTTATGTTTACTTGAATTTGAGAAGCCAGTAGTATTCTTTCTAGAAGACGTTATTACAGGAGAGCCCAAATATTTGTCCAAAGCCCAAATATTTTGTATTTATATGCATATTCTGCCTCACTATTAATAGTATTAAAATGTCCTTGTGCAGAGATTAGGCTCAGGGAAAACCCATCACTTCATATCCATTTTCTCCACAGTTTCCCTCACAGCACTTTACAACTAACAGATACAGATGCACTTAGGATACCACGAGGGAGAGAAGCCAGCCTTTACAGAACTCAGAAGTAAAATTTCTTCACACATGTCCACCACATAACAGTATGTTAAAAACAGTATAACAAGAAAAGCAAAACCAGAACATGCAGAAATTGCAGTAACTTAAGAGTTACAAGAGTCTTCAGGTTTCAGCTGCCCTATTATACTCCTATTCCCATGAGGTAGCAGTCAGTTTCTATCATAATCTCTAAGGTATTTTTGAACGTAAAGTCATAACACAAATAAATTTCAATCTTCATGATCAGGTATACAAAGGCCAACAGGCTGCTCCCTTTACTGCAGCTTAACTATGCCACAAGATGTAAACATATCGAGTCCACTAAAAATGAAAAGACTTACCGTGGATTCACAAATTACTGTGAATCATTTCACCCCTTATATTCATCAGTACGTAAAAAATATGCACACTTTTGTTATTCAGTATAACTGCATAGCACTTACACTAAATGTTACAAAGCAGGCTTGTTGAACCTAGTATGATGTGTGGCTATAAACCTTCCTGCATTGTCCTTTTTTTCCCCTAAGCTGTTTACTGGTAGCATAACTCTTTTTGTCATGTCAAGTTCTTTGGACACTGAGAATGACGAAGGCAAATATGAAATCCTGAATTTCTACCTGTGCAAAACCACAAAACAGTAGTTGAGATTGGGACTTTGTAATTTTAAAACACGCAAGAATTCCTCACAAGAGGAAATACTTCGGACTTTCCTTAATTTTTATTTCTTTTTCCAAGATTCTTGGAGACATACTGTTCAGCTGGGTAATACGTTGATTGCAGAAAGTCCACATACACAGAATTATAAGTATTCTAGATCATTTTGTGGTTGCAAACACAAGGCTGGAAGCCAATGGGAATGAGGAACAGATTTCTGAATATCTCTGATTTTCTTGTGGGGCTTTGAGTATAAATTAAGGCAATTAAGAAAATTGCCTTAATTTATCCATGTATAGCAATAAGATTAGTAAGGCCAAAAACTAATTAATCATCCCAATGGGCCTTAGACTTTTCTTCAGCATGCCAGTGCAAACAAAACAATCTTTATTTACTATCTTTTATGAGAGTTAAAAATTTGTATTACTTTCCTTTGTCTAGGAAAATTCATTGATTTCAGCAAGTTTTACCAAAGGTCACAAGATTTGTACTCTCTTAAAGGAAGATGTTACTTAGTTTCACTGAAATCACTGCCCTCTGCATAGTTAGCTTCAGAAGGATTTCTTATCCTTCTTCCACTCTTGTGTTCATCTTTCTTATTGGCTGGGTAGTTCTTCTACCCTCCATGTGTGTTCAGGGAACACTAATAAACAACTCTTTTTTTTTTTTTTTTTCCTTGATCAAATTCTTTTTAGTATTTCTCCTGTTATGTTTGCTACTGAACTATTTAAGTTTTCTGTTGGAATCCAGATGCATAGAAACTACTATATATTAAAACTTGGATGGAAGTGGTCCTGGTAATTTGTTTCCATATAGACCTTTCATGGACTGAATATGTTGAGAAGAATCCCTCTCCCTAGTGTGTCTCAATTCATTTTGAAATAATAACTTTTATTTCAAAGACGAAAGTTCATTGACAATTTCGTTCAAATATGTTTCAGCATTTCCATCAAATCTATTTTAAAAGTCATCTTCGAACTCACTGAGTTTACCAACAGCCTACCAATCAGTAAAAATTATTTCAATGCATACAGAAAAACTAAAAATAATATTTTTGTATGTCTTTTATGTCAGAGATGTTTTAACTTCCTAACCAACAGCTGAATTTCATCCAGTGAGAAGGGTACTTACTACAAGGTCTAGCAGTTATTTTCAAACTATTATGACTTAGTCTGGCTAAATACACACAGGCTGTAGGTAACCTCATATTCCTTGAAGCAACCCTGAAGTTTCCCCCCTAAAATGTCTTTGATTCCACATAGTCAGAAGTAAAATTAAATAAATAGATAAATTATATTCTGCTTGTATCTGTTTTAGAAACAAAATACTCTCAACAAAGATTCTAAAACAACACTATGTAGCAAGCTATCCCAATTGGACAGCCTGACACCTGCACAGCTGAAGGACTTAAGAAGTTCTAATAGTGCAGACAAAGAACAGCTAGTATTTAAAAAAAAAAAAAAAAAGGAATATAGGTTACTAAATTTTCCGCGTAAGAATATGTATGTGATAAAGATATAGCCTAGAAATACAATTCAATTATATTTCTAAACACTCTACAGTCTTGCTGAAGTGAAATACTAACAATTTGTTCTATGACGAGAACAGTTCCCAGCTAAGAGTGGGGACTACACAGGGCTTAGTATTATAGACCTATTTAAAAGGGTCTAATATCATCCTTTGCAAACACGCATGCAGGACAGACAGTATTAGGAAGGAAGTACTATTCCCAATTTATGAAGCCAAAAAACCATGAACCCAAGGTCATGTTACAGCTGAGCCAAGAGTTGGACATTGTTTTGTTAAAAAAATGGGGTTTATATATATATAAACAAACTACACCTACCTATTTTACTGAAGTATTAGACACTGAAGTAGAGCATATTCTCCACTGTCCCCACTGCTATGGCCCCCCACTTCAACACACAATGAAACTGTATCACTTTTCAGACAGTGTGCCATCACCGCAATAATGCTGAGGGTCTACTATAAATGCAAAGCCATGGAAAGAATCAAAGGAAATCAAGAAAATAAGAGTAGGAGGAGATAAAATAAGTAAAGGAAACATCTTCAAAATGGGCTAAACAGACAACATTACAACTGAGAAGTTAACATCTACAAAATACAAAAATGTTTTTTCTTCAAATAAATCAGGTGACTGATTTCCCTGTTATTGTATCAAATAAACCACTGAGTGGGGTCCTCAGAAGATGGTCTGTTTATCACAGTGTTAAAAGACTGCTTAGCAAACATAGCAACAATTTCTTCATCTTTCTCCACCCTGTATATTTCAGTCTCCATACCCTGTGATCTAGAATTACTCCCTTTTTGTACCCAATCTTTTGTTTTCCTGACATGATTCCTCCCTCACCATTATAACTCTCACTCTTAAGATTCATGCCAGATTTTGCCTGGTTTTCACACCTTTAAGCACTTCTAGTCTCTCACATTGGTGCTTATTCCATCTTCTAATAGCACTGGCACAGTTTCCATTAAGAGCCATCTCAGCTGTGATGCTGCAGCATCCTAAACTGACACAGGGGTATTGCAATGTCATATCTGTCAGGGACCACTGAGCAACCTCATGCTCAGAAATGAGTCCTCCTGAAGGAGCTGGTTAACTGTCCATTGGAAAATAATTGAGAAATATGATGAATGCATTTCTTTTCCTATGTGGCAATCACAGGTTATCTTTGGAAGGCATGATGAAAAAAGGAAAGGCAAATAAGAAATACTGGATTTTTTATTCAGAAGACTACACAGCAAAAGTTCAGAGTGGAAGGGACCTTAACACAAAGTTCAAAGGAAAATCTAATATTATTTATTTACTTGTTTACAGCATTAAATGGGTCAAGAAAAGTTTCTGTTTCAAAATTTGGAAATTCTAATGAGAGGGGAGCATTTTTGGGTTGTTTTTTTTGTTTTGTTTTGTTTTGTTTTTTTTTCTGGTGCAAGGACCCACATGGGTACGTACACATATATTTTGTCTTTCTTTTGTTACTTAGCACATTACAGATATGGACTGATTCTTACTTGCTGTTATGGACTTCTGATATTTTCCTTTAGCCTGATCTGAGATTGCAGTTTCACTGTAAATAGGTTCTTGCTTCTGTTAGGTCTGTGAGCAACGTGGAGCATCATGAACAACAGCCTTTGCTGGCAGAAGTGGAAGGAGAAATTCTACCTTGTAATTTCATCCATGAAATGCCATGTTGACTGAAAGACTTAAAAAGGTCTCCAGAAAAATGATTAAACATCAGGCATTCATCCGGATGGACTCTTATGGCACCCTTCATCCCTACATATGGTCCATGGTAAAGAAAGGTGACAGACCCTGTTACCCTCTATAGATCCTACTTAGCCCAAATTGATAAACCTGCAGCCTGCTTGTTACCTAAGCCTTTGACCGAAAACCAGGATTTGGATCCCAATGAGGCCTCAGTTTATTATTCTGTAGCAATAATAACAGATGATCTTTTGCATTCAAAAATTTGAGCCATGATTACAAAAGTCAGAGATCACCTCAAAACCCGAGATATTTTTATGTTCAGGCTTTAAAAGCAGTTGTAATTTCATCACATACCTTGTAATCCTCCATTACAAAGTAAAACATGAGAAAAAAAAGAAATCAGGTCTGACATATGCTTTTGATCATCTTAAATATCTCAGTCAAAATTTCATATATTGACCTTATTTTTGGGGGAATTATCCCTTTGAATATCCCCAAATCTTGTTGCACTGTTTTTGTCATCTGTCTTTGAAACATTGCCTGTTTATTACAGGTGTTCCCTGATTCTGAAATAGTACAGCATTTGATTCTTTACCTCATATTTCTAAGATACAAAATGTTTTAGCTCAAGACCATCTCACAAAGACTGTTACTGATAAGACCACAGTCACACACAGCTGACTGTCACTCAGGTGTTTATGGAGGCAGAAATAAAAATCCCATTCCACCTCACTGTTAATCAATCTTTGTCACTCCACCAAGTTCTTTTATCTGATGAACTCTCTGTGGCTAGGAGAGAGAAAAAAATGAATCCCATAAATGGAAGCCCTGTAGCCCTAACCAGCAGAGCAAAGGAAATAGAGCACCAGGAGGAATACAGCTGCATTCCTGGCAGCTGCAAGTTTTCACGCCAGCACAATTCACCTAAACACCCACCACAGCCAGAGGTGTGCTGGCCTGTTTCTCCATCTCACCAACAGCTACAGACCCTTTCTCCAGTGTGTCATTTTATTTGTTCAAACCACAACACGCTCTCACAGTCCAGATTTATGTCTGTCTTTGCCCTTCTCGCCAGTCATCTGAGCTAATCCCTATCATAAGCACCGTTGCACTGAGACCATCCCTGCTGACTCTGATCCATCAGCAGAGACCTGGCCTGCAAGACCTAGCCAGGAAGGTAGTTAATCCACCACAGGTGGCCCAGGCACTATTGCCAAAGGTTGTCCTCACCATTGTGATGCTCAAGGCTGAGCCTGCTCTCCAATCTAGGCTCCCTGTGGTCACCCACATTGCCAATATGTGCTCATGTCCTATGCTAATTTGGGATAAAGTCAACCCTGTCTTCTTGACAAGCAAACATGGACATAGACTGGGTATTTGTGGTATCCTGAGATGCCCAGCTAGCAGCTGGGCAGATGCATTCATCACAGCATCCTGCCATGCACTGTGTCCAGATGCAGTGTTGACTCTTTTCCCTCTCCACAAATGATGCTGAGGGTGAGCCATTAAGCACCAATGTGTCCCCACAGATAGACCCAGATTCTTGCTTCTCTGCTTTGGATGGTTTGTGGACAGTATTTTTGAGATTGATGAAAAGCATCAAAATACTTTCTAAGTAGGAGTGCCCTGGCCTATCAGATATACTAGATAACTGAAGAAGCAGAAAAACAACAGGAGCTACAACAGCTCTCGACAAAGCAGAACAGGAAAAAAAACCAATCTCTGGTGGTGATAACCTAGGCACAATACCTTGGATGGATCTAGGAGTTTTGCTCATAGAAGTCATCTTCTGGTACTGATGTAAAGGCTAACCTTGCTGCAGAAGAGAGAAGTGGAGGAGGATGAGGCTTCTTTGGAGAATGGCACAAGAGAAGATCTAGATAAAATGTCTCTAATATCTCCAAACACAAATAAGATAAATTACACCAAATGCAAACTTGCAAATTTCTTCTGGGATGCTGCCATGAAGATAAACAGAGGTGAGCAACAGGGTAATTATATCAGCAAATAGACGTAAGAGTAAAGGCAGTAACATAAAGAGACAGTCTGGAGCATAGCAACTGCAGGGAGTGGGAATATTACTAGAGAATCTTCATCCTTGATAAGAATGTATTTGAGCTTGGTAGAGAAAACCTGCTGAGTGAGCCTGATATTAAAAATTCTGTGGTCACACACTGAGTTTCTAATTAGCCCAGAAACTGTGAAGGTGGTGAGGAAGGGTAAGAGGGTTGTTATAGGGTGTATGATGAGAGAAAACATGGTGTAACCCCTGTCCTTCTGTCTTATCTTCACAGTTTACCTTGGCTCCTTATGAGGCAGGAAGAAGTATATTACAGCCTGCACTTCCCTCACGGGAGTTGGAACAGTATCAGATTGCACAAATTTGCCCCAAAGTGCCCTGTTCACCAGTTTTGATGTCATGGCTCGTGCTGGGCTAGCAAATGTTCTGTAACATGCAGCAGATTGTGAAAATGCATATGGCATTTGGGACTCTGCTGTGCAAGCGCTTATTTTAATTTTTTTCATGAGGAGTCCAGCTGGAGTATGTGAGGCAGTGTTTTCCAGGTAGAACACATGATCAGAGCAAGAAGAGGTTATTGATGAGGCCATGAACTTTTGGTCTCCTAACACTGTGAGTGTTCCTGTATGGGAGAGAAAAGGGGGTGTGAACATTGCTCAGGGCAGATGTGGATGTCTGGTGACTTGTCCAGCATCCACACTCTCAGCGTAAGTTATATTACTATCCATCACAGTCCATCAAGGGCTGTGATTCAGTAGCGACATTTAAAATTCAAATACTTATCAATCCTTTTGCACAGCCACTATATAATTACATAAATGCTATTTGGGCCACTGGATAGTTGGGAAAGTTTCATCTAATATTATTGTTGTTGTTACCACGATGGATACAGTCGCTGACAGGTCTACCCATTTTTATGCTGTTTGACATAAACTTTTCTCTACATCAATTCTTCTTTAATTGGTAAGAGAGTCAAGCAGACAGACACAGAAGAAAAATAGCTGCTGTCTGGGGAATTTGGTAGTCCAAAATAGTGTGTCAACATATCGTGAAAGCCAGTGTCTGGCATATTTTGCTAAGCTGCTCTTTCAGAAGTTGTGCACTTCCTATTAATTTTCTGGACTCTACAGATGTTTCAGTCTAAATAATGCAAGGCTGTTTCCTCCAGGACTGGTGGTCCTTCTGGTGTGTAATGGAATGGGCCAGGGCCACAATCCTGACCTCTATCATCTCAGAAAAAGCTGCTCACTGATTAGGAGTGCTATTGACCTGAGGCGTGATAGATTTAGATACAGCATTTTGAAAGGCCATGAGGTTCAGATGATTCAGGTCAGGTGTGAGGCTTATATCAGTCATAGATGAATGTAAAGATGTGTAGGATAGCAATTGGGTTGAATTTCAGCCCTGTGAAAGTGTGATATGAATGCAACTACAAGAAGTTGGTGGTCAACTGGAGTTGTCACTGTTGACTAGCTTCAGCTACTAAGCTTGGTGACACGAAGATGTGAAATTTTCAGCAAGCGAACTTCATACAGATGTGGTCTAATAGCCAGTGAAACAACCATGAGCCCATGTTGGAGAGCAGTGCAAGGTCGCACTAAACACAGCAAGGCTTATACACCAGTGTAAATCAGAACAACATTTAAAATTTGATGACAACTTTACATTGAATCTACTTCATGAAGAATTTTTATAGAAGTGTGCTGGGTTCAGCCAGG
>NW_010232320.1:0-7530 GCF_000690775.1 Eurypyga helias | reverse complement strand
ATAATAGAAAAGAAAACATATGATATGATTATGATACAGCTGCTCACCACCTGCTGCACAACCAGATCCCGAGAAGTGAGAGTCAGACCCAGAGAGTCCAAGAGCTGTTGCGGCAGATTCCGAGCGAACCCTCTCAGCGACAGCATAAATAAACCAACCAACTCCCTCAGGAAGGAGCCAGCACAGGAGTTACCAAAGTAGCTAACGCAGGAATCAGGGAGAGGGTTCGCAAGTGCACGGGAGTGAACAAGCAAGAGAGTAAGGGAGAGAGCAATGAATCCCGGACCCCTCCTCGCCTCTGCCCCCAGCATGACGTACTATGGCATGAAATACTCCCTTGGTCAGTTGGGGTCAGGTGCCTGAGCTGTGTGTCCCCAGCACTGCCTGTAGCCGAGACAGCAGAGCTGGGAACGCAGCTGCAGGGTCAGAAGCGGAGAAAGACCTTGAATTCAGTGCAGGCATTGCCCAGCGCCAGCTGAGACCTGATCAGTGCTGCTCTCTGCACCCAGGAACAGCTTCCCAGCAGCCAGGGTAAAGGGAGTTAACTCTTGCCTGACTGAACCCAGCACAGTGTGTCTGTGCAAAGATGTGTGTACAATCCCTTACCCTCTACTGAAAAGCAGCAGGACGATGACATATATTTAGCAGTAATGTGACTTTAATTAATGTCATCAGATACATCTTCAACAATAAAGTTTAGAAACAGGAGCAGATTCGGTGCAAAGTGATAGTGGTCACAATGGTTTAGTTCACATCTACCTTCTTAATAAATGTCCTGAGGAACCCTCAGGAAGCACAACCCACAGAACTTTATATGGTATCTCTTCAGAAGGCCTGGATCTCCTGAATCACAACGTAGCTCTTCATCAGGCAGGAATATGATAACATGATCCAGCTGCAGCAGAACATTTCAGCTTATTCAGCCATGAGGGTCTCTGCCTGCTGCTGCTGCAGATGCATGTGCATTGAAGTTTAACAGCACAGTTAAAAAAACCTTTTCACCTCCCCTGCTGCAAGGGCATCCTCAACAGCTATTCAGTTCTCTTGCACTTCTGTATTGCCTTTTCCGATTATTTTTGCATCGGACACGCGGGTACTTGATTTCCTTCTTGACAAATGTGGCAATGTTTTTAGAGTCTATAACACAAGTTTCAGGGCATCAGGGGAAACTCACACGTGGTACAGTCTCTCCCGTATCCAGACAGGGAGGAGAAAAGACACAGAGACACCAGATTCTCAATGCTCCCTTCTCTCTATTGGCAGCTGGAAAACAAGCTGCAGTTCAGTCTTCACTTCCAGGCAGCTCCACTACTGCCAAGATCCCTGGAGAGACAGTGGGATTCAGGCCACAAATGTCTTAATGCTTCTAGTATCAAAACCAGACGGAAACACTGTGGTTTAAAAAAAGAAATCCAATTTTATGAGTGCATCTTAACACATCAGAACAAGAGACACAG
Source organism: Eurypyga helias (assembly GCF_000690775.1). NCBI lineage: Eukaryota > Metazoa > Chordata > Aves > Eurypygiformes > Eurypygidae > Eurypyga > Eurypyga helias. The sequence continues at coordinate 6,073 of NW_010232320.1, read as the reverse complement.
GTATATTTTTGTTTGTTTTGACTTATTTTAAATGTCATTTCCTGTTTACTAGCTCGTAAAAAATCAAGGTAATATATTCTGCGTGCAGTCGTAAAATCTGACACAGCTCCATTAATTGCAAGGAGGAAACTCTATTTATGCTGCTTGAGGCTTTGGTCCTTTTAAACAAGATTCATGTGTCAGAGACTCTTTGAGCAAACCTTGATGCAAGGACAAGAAATACATATTTGGGATTCATGGTTTAACTCTGCATAATATTGTAACTCATATTACTTTTATGTACCCTAATACTAGTTTATTAAAAAATTACAACTGCCTTCATTTTATCCCTTCTCTGCCTGTTGCAATGCAATATTTCATGTGTACTGATTATATTCAATAGTGCCCGAGTTATGGTTTTGCCTCCTTTATTATTCCTGTATTTCACACCCTGTAAGATTTGATCTAAAACATGTTTATTAAAAGTGACAGCCAGGAACATAAGAACCCGAGCACAAAGAAGATGTCATCTACCTTGCTCAGCTGTGCTCCTGGATGTGTTCTGCCCCAGGCTAGGCTGGGTCTTGCAAGATTTTGTCATCTGAAAACTCATTATTACACAAATGTGTACCTGGAAATAATTACAACAAAATAGGTAGAAAAATTTAAAATTAGAAGAATTGGTTAATTTTTAAGTCATTTTCAGTCTACAGGTTTTGAAAGGAAACAATTTTGTGTGTCTGACAGAGTTTGCAAACATTTTCATACAATATGTTCTTTTATCTTACATCTAGTATTCTCTCTTTCGTATCCTTATTGTCTCTCCGTATATCCTTTCCCACTCTTAGCATGCTGCTAAGCAAAGGAAAGAAATAAGGGGAGAAAACTTAAAAGTTGCAGAAAAAAGGTTTTTAAAGGAAGGGGATGATGACAAAAAACCGCACATTTTCTCCTCTCCTGCTACAGAAAAATCAGAAAATTGAGATAAGGAAGAGATAAAACATTATTCTCTTAAAAAGTCCTTAGCTAATAATTTGCACGTTAATTTTAACTAATTAATGGCACTAGTTCCTACCACCACCACTGCCCTGTGGGCATAATTTCATTCTGTCCTCTGCAGAGGCACTGTGGGGGAGGGGGCAGAGCAGAACAAGGAGGCTAGAGCCCATCTCTGCAGTACAGCCACAGGGCATGGGTTTCGGGTAAAGGAGATACGTGTGGGGAGAGAGCAGCCCCCCGGTGAATCTCAGCACTCCAGTTAAGCTCTTCTTCCCCTTTCACAGTGGTCAGGAAGACAGATTAAGGGGTTGGTGGCACATTCAGCTGAGGGGGGTGCAAATCCATGCTGTGGCACTGGGTGGTCCTTTACCTGTAGTCCTGCTTTCCCACTGGTGACAGTCCCTGGCAGTTTGGTGGTGGGAGGGATTTCTGGCCAAAAGTGAGCTGTGTTAGGTACTCACAGGATACGGGAACTACTGTGCCCAGGGTCAGCCTGGAGTCGGAGCAGATAAAGGGGATCATCGAGGTGTTCCCACAGGGATGCATGAAGGACATGGGTTGTCATGTTGCATTAGGAAGGTTGCTGTGACAGGGGACACAGTGATTCACGCTCTAAGGACAAATGCTTCATTCATGTTTTGAACAGTGCTGTACTCTCTGAGTAGTCCTGGTAACAGAGGTAGGTCTAGATCCGAAACAGAGTCCATCCCACAAGGAAAGGGGACTGATGCTCCTCACCCAATGGAGAATTGTGCTAGTATGTGTCCACTGGGCAACATGAGCATGATCCGGCTGTTCCTGTACTCCATGTCCAGCAGCAACCAGTTTGCAGCACCTCAGGGGGAAAGGAAAGTACCTTAGAGATAGTTATTTTGGAGTTACATGTCAGCACACAGGGAAAGTTTTCAGTGTCACCTTCTCTCTGCGGTAGTTACTACCCCACTGCTAGGCAGTACCAATCATTTCTAAAACATACGAACACAGCTGTACACAGACCTGTGGATGGGCAGAAGTGTGAATAACCCTCAGCAGAAGCCTGAGAGAGAAGTGATGTACTCTCCCTGTGCCCCAAAGTGAGCAGGGCTCGGGTTGGAGGAAGACAGGAAAGTCGGAAAAGTTTTTATGGTTTTACTGCACTTAAGAGGATTTCTGTCAGGGTTCTGAGGGCAGTAATAGGCCTGATCAGACTCACCTGGGACCCAAACCCCTGGGCTCTACTTAAGCTCAGCCCTGAGGCTTTTATTCCTACCTGAACCATGTTGGAGAAGTACTCGTCCAAAGCTACTGCTACAGCCACCCTTGTGCTGGACCTCAACCCGTGGACTGACCTCCTGGCTCCACCTGGGACTTGTCTTTGTGGCTCTGCATTGGTGATGCTCCTGGGAGAGATGGGCTAGCAGAATAAGGAGTGAGTAGCACAGGAGGAATGGCTTATGCCACCAGGCTTGCACTATCTTGGATCATGTCTTGATATCAAGCAACACTTGATAGTCCCAGAATGTAGAGCTTTTACCACAGGTAAGTTTGGGAAAGGAAATGGTCGTAGCAACCGCCTCTCTAGAGGAGAGACCTCTGGGACACTTACAGCTCTTCTTGAGGAGTTAGGTGTTGTACATCAGCCTCTTTGGTCTCCCTGGGGTATGAGCACTAGGACTGGCCCTTGAATAAAATGTGAAATCATTGAAACAATAATACTCCTATGATGAAAGGCTGCGAGAGTTGGGCTTGTTCAGCCTGGGGAAGAGAAGGCTCCGGGGAGACCTTATAGCACCTTCCAGTGCCTGAAGGGGCTACAAGGAAGCTGGGGGGGGCTTTTTACAAGGGCCTGTAGTGACAGGACAAGGGGTGACGGATGTAAATTGGAAGTGGGGAGGTTTAGATTGGATATCAGGAAGAAGTTCTTCCCAGAGAGGGTGGGGAGGCACTGGGACAGGTTGCCCAGAGAAGCTGTGGATGCCCCATCCCTGGAAGGGTTCAAGGCCAGGCTGGATGAGGCTTGGAGCAACTTGGTCGAGTGGAAGGTGTCCCTGCCCATGGCAGGGGGGTTGGAACCAGATGGTCTTTAAGGTCCCTTCCAACCCAAATCATTATATGATTCTATGATTCTGTGATTTACCTTAACTTTCCCAGATCTCTGGATGAGATTTGAGCCAGTGTTGTATTAGTGATGCTTTAGTCCTTCATCTGCAGCTGTTGCCTCTAAAGAAACACTGTCAAAAAGCTTGTATAAGTGTACTAACAGACCAGCTTAGAGGACTTACTGTACAACTGACTTCTCTTCAGAGGAAGTATTTCAACAGTGGCTCTGGCAATTTTTCAAACAATTTATCTAGAGAAGTATAGTGAAAGGTGTTAAGGGCGGTTAGGTGCTGGGCACCCCATGGGCAATAAAGCCAATGCAAACTGGGTACAAGGCTCCTATTTATCTCCTGTAAACTCTCCAGCTGACAGTTCTGTGGTCTAACCAGCCTGTATTCCCTTTCTGTAACTGATTCCTACCTTTGTACAGGGAAAGGCTCTGGAGAATCAGTCCATTAGATACTCCTGATGTTTATGCAGAGTTGGTATGTCAAAGAGGCTTGACTGTGAGCTCCAACAGCTTCTGTAAATGTTAACTCATGGCCAGATGAGACTTCAGAGCATCCTACATTTCCTACCATCTTAGAAAAAAGAAGGGATGAACACCTAAGTGACGTGTTTGTCAGGTGTTTTCACTGTTAGAGCTTCATCTTGCTCCCTTCCCGCCCCTATTTCTGCTCCAGCCAGCTCTACTGAGTATTGCTGACTAACTCTTACATGCGTGACTCAGAAGAACTCCTTCTGGTTCAATATTTCACTGTGTAATTATAGGGTATCAAACTTGTTATTAATGTTGGTGCAATGCAAAGATATTATCTTCGTTCTCCGTATGTTCTGTCAGAACAAATGTTATTGCTACAAATTACATTTCCGTACCAAGTCATACAAATCTAGCTATCTTCTCCTGCCACTGCTGTTCACTTTTACCTTCCAAATAACTGTTTACACTTCAGAAGATGAAGTGAATCCATCTGTGTTTTGCTAGTAACGGGACCATGTGTCTAGTAGAGGTCAGCTGTAGACATTATGTGACATGATGGGAGTCAAGAAAAGCAGTTAAAACAGCAGCCACCGCACTGACTGAATGATGACAGACATCAAATCTGATGTTTAGCCAAATGCTTGTTCCAGACATTTTTGGAAGGAAGTGCTAATGACTGTCAGCAGCAGACTCAGAAAGGCAGAATGCTCCATCCAGCCGAATGCTGGAAACATTTGAGTACTCCCTGTAAACAGGAGTAAAGGGAGTGTTAAAGGAGGTAAGCACGATGTTGTGCAGAAATGAGCAAACGGGTGAGGCAGAACCACTGCTCTGACACTTGTGCTGGGCTGCAGGACTCTAAATTTGGCACTAACAGAGTCCAGATTTTCTTCTCCTCCCCTCTAGACAGAGGTCTACTTTCACTTAGAGCTATAACTGAAATCTCTTTACCTCAAGTTCCCCACTCCTCACTTTCTCCACTGAGTTGAGTCGAGCATCTTGCACATCACTTACAGTCTATCCATGATCCACATGTTGCGTTTCATTTGGCGTTTGTCTTAGGGCTTTACTGAGCCTATGGCCAAACTTTCGGTTCTAACACCTTTGTTCTTTGCTCGTGAACAGGGGTGGACCAAATAACTGTTTTAGCCCACTGTTACTTTGTACTGTTTAAAGGAACATTCACAACTCCAACAGAGTGCTGTGTCCCACCAGCCAACTCTAAAACTTTCATCCACAGCCAGATCATCTTCACAGAGGACCCAAAAACTGCAAAATGTTTGAGGTAAAAATGAGAATTTGAGGTTTCTCAGGTACCTATCACTAGTCAAAATGCAGTGCATCAGGTTCACCCTTGGAGCATTTTGTATATAGTCTACAGACACTTCATGTTGCCATAGGGGTTCTACCAGTGCTGGTATTCACAGCCAACTCTTTTTTGTGGGTACAGACACAGGAAAGATCTGTGGGTGAGAATCTGATGTAGTTGCTGTAATCACAGATATACTGATATGCTATTCATACCTTACCATGCCCTCTGAATACTTCCCTTATGCTGTAGTATCATCAGTCTGCGGGATGCAGGCAGACCACCCATTCAAAAATCCCCTGAATTTCAGCCAAGGCAGTAAAATTTAATTACTCAATTACTCATGAATGTTTCTCACCAGATTTCCTTTTTTTTTTTTTTGGTGGGGGGCAGGAAGAAAAGTGGATAAAGGAGTCTCTTTGCTTTCTTCAGCACTCTAACTTGAGGCAGCTGGAAATCTTTTAGAGAAAATTAAGATTTTTTAATAAAAGAAAAATATTTAACTGTGTATATTGCATGCTACATCTGTTTCATGAGAGGCTTGCAATTCACTTTTAATGTATCTGTTCTGAAATATATAGGTGATGGAATTCTCTATGTCAATTTATAAATTAATTATAAAGGAATTTATCATCAAAAACATGGATTTGTTATAACCATTACTTCTGTGACCCAAAACAGAGTATTTAATATTTTTTTAAATTATGTCATGGTCTTTATTAGAGTATTTCCTAGCAGTACTGTACCTCAGAGTGGCAGCCTGCTGAATACAGGTCTTGATTAGAGACTGCAGTTTAGCAAAACACTCTTCAGGATGTGCGTATGTGTCAGTCTATGCATAAAAGTATCCCTGTTGTCCATGGACCCTGCTGAATCAAGGTCGCCAGTTCCTACAACTTTAGAGTCTCTGTCATACTGCATGATTGTTGCTATTCCTCAGCAGTTAAATATTATTGTGCAATAAAATAGGGAATTTATTTAATCTTTTTCATCACTTCAAATTCAGAGATTGTGTTGTGGCTCCTCCATTTTAAAGCATGTTGGCATTTTACATGGCAGATCGATGCCTGTCTCCGACTAATGCACTGACAACTTACCTGCAATTATTTCTCTTCTTATTTGCTTGTGATAACAAAGTCTAGTTTACTCCAGTCTAGTTTACTCACTGCTTTGATTTCATGCTCATCTTTTAGGTATTGTTGAAAACTAATTGCATAGAATCACAG
>NW_010232319.1:41442-54878 GCF_000690775.1 Eurypyga helias | reverse complement strand
TTCCAACCCAAACCACTCTTGTGATGCTAACAGTGACTGGAAAACTGTGTTAAACCTAGGGAGAATATAACTCCAGTCTCTTGTCTGCAACTCCTGCTATGGCAAAGAAACCCTGAGTGTCCTATCAGAGTGACTATAAACCACAGTTCAAAGTTTAGAAAGCAAAGGTACAGCAAAGAGAATAACACAGCATTTTAAGAGATATTTCCTCTGGATCACAAAAGATTAGGAAAACAGTTAAAATTTGCTGAATTCCAATTCAGCATTATCTTTTGGCAGTGGGTGCTGCCTTTCCCAGCACTGATTCTGATCCCCCATGAAGAGGACCCCATGCAAGGAAGCATTTTTTGGAGAGGGCATATTTACCAGTGCAGCTTCTCAGGGCAGTCACAGTCCCAGCAGCAATAGGCAGATATTACCATTGTCATGACTCAGTCTACAAAGGTGCTGCTTCATTATGCTGAGCCAGACACAAGTCCCAGCCTCATAACATAACTAAACAGAGTAGTATGAAGTGTCTTCATGTTTATTGCTCTGCCCCACCTTGCAGTATAAGCTTTTATTTGGTAATACTAGTTTTTATGAAAATCCATTATCTGGCCAGCTCTTTAAATATTTGGTAGGGTAAAAGGAGAGAGACTGAAGATAGTAGCAGAAAAGACACAGGTTAGGTAATACCCTAATCCTTCCCAATGTTAGTACAAGAGAAAGTCCTACTGGTAAAAGTAAAGCAAGGTTTCAAGGGACATACAGACAGGGTGAGACATATCTGGCTGAACAAACCGTAATCCTTGGCCTCCAAATGAAATTTTCTTTAGCCACTTTTACTGTGTTAATATCTTCCATTGCAAATTTCAGTTTGGAGACTTTCCCAGTTCTCACTATGAACTACGAGCCAAATTACTCACATTTTCACACTACTGCAGTAACTGGAGCCCTACAGAACATCAGACCCTGCAATTATTAATGATACCTGTTGCTCTAGCCCCACTGCCCAAACTCAGAGCTAAGGAGTCAGTCAGGCATTCCTATTAGTGTTTGAAATTGAAAAAAATATTTTCTTAAAAATATAACTTCTATCCTACTGTAGGCTGAAAGCCAAAGCGAATGTGAGAGCACAAACAAAAAATAATGTTAAAGCTATGACCAGTACAGACAAAACTCTGATCAGTGGTTTCAAACAACTTTCTGTGGTTGCTGCACGTGTAGCCACAGCAAACACAACAGTGGCTGAAGTTTCTAGTGGTCAAAAGCAAAACATAACCGACAACAAGAGTTTTCACATGGGGGCTGCGCATGAAATTACTGGTGCCTGGTAGCAGCCGCATGACAGTTTAGGTTCCTGAAAAAAAGTCTGCCACTAAACCTAAGTAACAGTCAAGCTGTAAGACTCACATCTTACTTGTTGTATTTTTAAGATTACTTTATTACAAAGCTTGTGAAACTTCAGAAATGCAACATTTCTTTGTTTATCTTGCGCAAGTGGCTGCTCTATACACAATGCTGATACTGTGAGGTTCATAGAAAATTAATTTACTGGCTCAGAGTGTTCTGCCTTCTGCCTCCAGCAAGCCCAGCTGTAATGCACCCTTGTTCTGATTTGGTACGTGGAAAAAGAGTCAATATTAAGTTTTCTTGTCCATACTCAGCACTATGGAGCAGTACCAGAGAAAAAAATTTAATAAGCCCTCTTCAAATCCCTAATTCAGAAAAGTCAGTCCGGTAAATAGTTTGTACCTGCATTCTCAGTTACCTGCTTCTCTGCCACCCTTTGTCCGCTCATTATTTGTACGCTTTCAAAAGAAAGGTACGCAGTCCTTCTGAACAGTGAAGGCTGCTATCTGCCCACAACTAAGTGCAATGTGTGTCTGAACAGAGCCACAAGGGACCACTCAGTACATTAAGAAAAACTTCAGTATCATCTCTGTCTAAACCAACTTATTGGTAATTGACTTAACTGGAAACTAAAAAACCTGCTGACAAGGAGTTCAGTCAGATCTGCTCTGAAGATGTGAGTTGCGTTACTGTAACACAACTGTCAGTGACGTTTATGTCCTGTTTCCCAAGGATTTCTGCATAAATGCCGGAGCCTGTACTCTAGGGGCTTATGCAATATATACAGCTGTGATGAGACATCCCAGCCTGGCTTGAAGATTTTAATTCTGAGATTCAGAATCATTTAATAAAGATGAAATACAAACTGCATCCTTTAGTAAGCTGTTAGATAGTAAAACATAGTCACCGCCTGCAAGCCTGTTGGTCAGTGACCTCGCTAATCAACAGCTACGTTTTACGTCGATTTAATTCTGCAAACACCACTCGCAAGAGTTTTACATGAGAAGATTTGCAGCCATGAAGAAGCCATTAGAAAGGCTGCCCTGCCTTCAGGAAACGACGCTGAGCTCTGAAAGTGGGGGGGTGATTCCCACCTGAGCAGATAGCAGATTCAGCCATACACTGGGCTCTCTCTGCCTACACCAGGTGCCAAAGTTAATTCTACTGAAGTCAACGTAGTGGTATTGATAAAGAGCAGGCCCTACAATTTCTGATAAAAAACTGTTTCCATGTGAAACGAGATGTGGCTGTAAAATTCACACAGCGGTTACTTAACATCACGCATGCAGCGGAGCGGTGGTCTATTTCGTAACACACCCAATCTGTTGCTAGTAACAACAGCTTCTCTAAAGGAGTAAGACATCTTTGTTAGGAACAATCACAATACAACCTTACTGGAAGAGGGTGAATTTCCTCTTAACACTAGGATCTTTGCAATGGATTTATATCAGTTAGCATTCCTGTTTCATGTTTGTTCAGCAGAGGGGAATGGGGTAGGGGGGAAGGTTTCCTTTTCCCATTAAATAAAAAATATGCAGAGAGAGGCTAAACATCAAATGTCTGGCACAGTGCAGGGCAAGACATGCAACGTAGATGCAGTATAAACAAAGGATAACACAGGTGGTATAAAAGACATTTGGATTTATATCAGTTAGCATTCCTGTTTCATGTTTGTTCAGCAGAGGGGAATGGGGTAGGGGGGAAGGTTTCCTTTTCCCATTAAATAAAAAATATGCAGAGAGAGGCTAAACATCAAATGTCTGGCACAGTGCAGGGCAAGACATGCAACGTAGATGCAGTATAAACAAAGGATAACACAGGTGGTATAAAAGACATTTCACGACAAAAGCACATTAGATCGCTCTTCCTGAGTATTCTTTGAACCCCAGTTTTCAGTGGGTGAAATCAGTGGTTTGTTGGATGCAGAGAGAGGCTTTAGTACATATATTGGCTCATTGGTTCTGTTACAGAAAAATCCAATCATATTGTTAAATATAAAAATAATGCCCCAACTGGACTGATAATCTTGTTTTCACAGAAGACCAATCACTGTAACAGCTATTCCATGAAATCATTATGAGGCAGAAATACTTCACGGGATGCAGATTGTTTCCTTGTGACTGTTGCAACATACACTCTAGGACAGTATTCACACAGTCATCTTAAGACATCTAAATTTGGGTGTCTATGCTATGCACCTACTTACTCTAGGAAACTGCTTTACAGATACAGACCTCTGCTCTGAGGTGTTCTGCAAAAGCACCCTTTTAACTTACTGGCTCCACAGGGAACTCATTGTCCCAGTTTAGCTCCTAAATTGAGCTCCATAACAAAGAAAGTCTGAATCCCCCTTCCTGGCTGACTTTTGCCTTGCCTGACGTTCCAGTTTGAAAGAACCATTGCATTTACTTTACAGCCTGTAACTGACTATCAGGGCATACATAGCAGAAACAGAAGCCTTTAAAGTTTTAAGAAGAGCCACTCTGGTAATGTCAACATTTTTATTTCAATCTATGATATCGTGCACATGAGTTCATCTCTCCTCACTTTGACAGCCCATCCAACAACACACTGAGTGCTCCAACCACCTACTGAAATCAATTCTGCAGGAAGCAGAATTGCTGTAGACACACTGCTGCTGTTGCAGACACTGCTGATGGTGGTTACCCCTTTTCTCTTTGCTAACAACCCTCTTTCACTTGACTAACTTCTTTGTCAGAGGCATAGCTTAAGAAGCCTCAAATGCGTAACTATGCACTGACTTCTAAGGAGGAGTAGGATCCCTTGGGTGATTTTTCTGAGGTCTGGAACACCTCTTTCTGCTACCAAACCCCAATGCACTCTGACATCAGGCACTACAGCAGTGACGCTGGCATGCAGGAGATGCCCCTTCTCACACCCTTCCCCAGCTTGCCTACAGCCACCATCAAGATGAGAAGAAGCAGGAAGTGGCCATTAATAAGAAAGAAGCTTCTTTATCCCAATTACTACTGCTATCCCTCTTTTTTCTGCAGCAGTTTTCATATTTTTTTACTCTTCCAATTCCCTCCCCCATCCCGCTGGGGGGGATTGAGCGAGCAGCTGTGTGGTGCTTCATTGCCAGCTTAGGTTAATCCAGGACACAAGGCCAGGGAATACCTGCATTTCCACCACAAGTACTAAAGCTGGTCTTCCTGAAGTCAGTGCAGTTTAAACCGTTTTTTTAACAACCTAAACTAGAAGAAAATAATACTCAGAATTACAGTACTTTGCTGAACATACCTCCTCCCGCAGTCCTAAACTTTTAGTTTGAATCTTTCTGCTAGGCAACAGAGAGAGACTCAGGCTGTGGACAGCAAACACACTTAACAAAACATCTTTTGTCATTCACATTTAACTAGTATACTGCCACTTCTTTAAAAGCCAAGAGATGCCAGTAAAAATGTTTTCCGTTCATTTTATTCTGGAGCTATTGCAACTGATGAAGAAGATAAAGAAATCAACAGATAAGGCTCACATGAAAGGCCTTATCTTTTCATTTAGCCAAAGCCCAAGTTCTTTTGATAGGATAATAGAATATTTTTTAGTTATCTGCACTTCAGCTCCATCAGCCCAAAGGATAAAGTATAAGCTGCATTCTTTTATTTGAGCCTAGCAATAAAAAAGGTCATGCAGAACGAAGCATGCACATTTTTAAAAGAATGCTCAATGCTTACACAATCCTCTTCTGTTTCTCTCTCACAAAGTTTAATGCCCCTTGTTAATCTATATATGCTTTTATGTGTGTTCATCATCCTGGTACCTGAACATTGTATTAAATCAGAGACATAAATAGTGCAGCTTCCTGTGGCGCAGCTAACCCACGCTTGAGTTGGCAGGGAAAGCCACTGAATTAAAGTGATATTCCACTTATTTCTATGAGCTATTTTGCTCAGCGATGTTTATTATTTTACTGTCTGCATTACAGCAACCCCTAAGTGGACTTGCTTAGTGTCATACAACATCACAGTGTACGTCAGCTTGTAGGTTCCACCTCACTTCATGAGGTTCTCATTTTCACATCGAAGCTTGCAGTAGGATGCTACAAACATCCCGCATCCCAGTCTGGGCATCTCTCATTAAGCAGACAAAAGGAGGATTAGGAGCACTGCATATGCTAGATAGGCAGTCTCTCACCTACCTGTCTGCTTTCCCCCTCAGCTTCCCAACTTCCCTTCCTCTGCCTTCTACTGCAGTTCTAAAGGAGAAGCCACCATTTTTCCACTTGCCAAGACCAGTTTTTCTCAGAATAGTCAAAGACTCACCACAGAAGGAAATCATCATGCAGAAAGTCAGCTTCCCATGTAAGCCAACCGATCTGATCCAGTTTCACTGAGACTGTTGATATTACAAATCTCGTAACAAGTCATAACTACAATACAAATCCTCTTTGCTCTAGGGATGAGACTTGCATAAACGGTATTACAGATGTCACACGAATTTGCAAATGTCCCCAGAGGAAACTAAGACCCACTTTCCAGAACTGTTTTAAGAAATTTTTTCCACCTGTACTGTTCAGAGTACAGTACTAAATTCACCTTCCATAACGAAGACAGTCAAAACTACATGATTTCTATGGCAGAAAAACATAGTCCCAGCACATCAACAGTGAAATAGATCTAACAGTCACTGTGGAAGAAAGGCCGTGTTTACAAACTGGGTTACTTAATGGGGAATCTGTGAAAGGAGGAAGGTTACAAATACTAAACTAAGTCCTGAAGCAAGGATTTTTACCCATCTGAAATACAAAGGCATAGATTAATGAAAGTAGTCTGCCAATCAGCCCCGACTTTCATCTGCTAGCAAATGCAATGGTAAGAATTTGTTTTTTCCATTCACTGTATCTGTAGTCCTGTATGTTTCTAAGCACTCTATCGTATAAATAATCTGGATGTTAGAAGTTTTATTTAACTTGAAGATTTGAAGTTAGCTGATGATTTTCCTCACTTATGACCATCAGTTTCTGGTTTCCCTTCTTAAAATCAGGTGAACTGTTGGAATTGCATTTTTTTGACCGATCTTCTTCAATTTCTATTTTGTTTTCTGTCATTCCCACCCTACCTCACTTTTCATAATCGATCACAGTAAACTTGCTATACAACTGGCTAATCCACTTGTCATACTGCTACAACTTTCCCAACTCAAAGCAGGAGTTGAGATAGTAACAAAGAAATGGAAAAAGAAAAGTAGTCCTAGAAAAATTCAGAGTAGAAAATTTTTGCTAAGTTTTGTGCATTTTGATGTTTACATTATTTCATTTGTAAGTAACACTTAAAAATAGTAAAAGTCTCTATGAACGACCCATGGAGACAGTGCAGTAGGAGGACTAATGGCACCTGTTTGGATAAGGGCAAAAGAAAAAGAGTGGACCAACAGTCATGAAGAAGTTTGGGTTTGAGGCATGTCCAGTTCAATCTGCCCCAGTTTTTGTAACCAAGAAACTCAACTCATTGTCTTTTGTAGTCATCATGCAAACTTGTGTCTCAAAATACTCTGATAGATCAGACTTTGTCAGCTTTTTACAGTATATGCTCTTCATAATCACTGTCTCTTCCTGGAAAGAAGGGGATGGAAGAGATGGGTACCAGTGTCTGGAAACCCCGCTGCAAGTGGTTCAGCTCCTACAATGGCACTTCAATGGCACACCTACTTCTTGACGAACCCAGGGCCACTCTGTTGAAAACATGGGAGAGGAGTTTCAGCAGGGAATACTTGCAGGTGGCTTGCACATGTAGTTTTTTTCAGGATGATATTGTGTAACAGTCAGCACAACTCCAAGGTACACTGATTTCCCACTGTTCGCTGGGTGTGCGGGAAGCCACACCACCTCTACGAGAACATAATTCAGAGAGCAATGTTTTAGGTGATTCTCTCTTACACCTGCATTTGCTCCATGCTCTGGGTTAATGCATCTGCACACATTTTCCCAAGAGGTCTACCATGCGGGGGTTCTTAAACTGTCCTGCAGCATCAAATACATCCTTGATCTGTCTCCATTTCATCAATAAACTTGGCTTGCTCTTTTTCAGTCTGCAAAATTACCAAGTACTAAGATAGCGTGGTGATGGGAAAAACAGAAAACACCAAAACAGATTCTAACTGAAATGCAAATTCCTTGTTTCAAACAGGAGATTTTAGTCAGAATGGCTGCACAGATGCAGATCTTCCCAAAGGTGAGTTTTGTGAATGAACAGTGAATGTAATGCAAACTCAGCTTGCAGATGCAAAGTTAAAACAAAGGAAGAGGCAGTAGGAAAAGGAAAATCCTATGTAAAAATAAAATAAACTATGATCAAGTCATATTAATCTATACAAACAAATAGGGAAACAAACATACAAAGTGTTCAAAAAATTATGGTTGCAGAACCATCATGGATTGTATTCAGTGAATCATTTCTCCAAACCTGTAGGAGGTCAGGCATATCGGTAACTTGCATGAGCATGTTATAGGACTCGCAAAGCAAGCAACATGCAGTTCCTCAAAGAACATGCAGTTCCTCTAACGTTTGCCTTTGAAGTGACACAGCTATAATGAAAACACCATGCACACAGATCTAGTGTAGTTACTGGGGAAAAGCTTGAAGATCAATTCATCACTCATTTGTGGGATTTTTTAAAATGCCTGCACTCCAGTTAGACAGAAATTCCAGCTTTCAGTTGTACATTCTTGTTTTAAGTTTCTACCCTTCAAGCCCCTGCCTGGAAAACCAAAGACTGAAAATACGAATTATAGAAGTTTGGAAAACTAGAGGAGAGAAAATCTGACACAACTATTTAAAACTTAGAATCTTTGAGGCTCCTTGTATGTTCTTTGCAACACTGACTTGAAATTTGAGAGCAGAAACTAGAACCAATATTGGTATTAGCAGCAATTCACACAATGCAAAACATTGCAAGCAAAACTGAGTGACATCCTTCATGACACAACATTCAACCACCAACTGTACATAGGACCTTCAATAGAAAAAAAACCCAAATCTTGTTCTTTACATATCACCTGAGCAAACAGGCAACTGGAGTAAGCAAAATTAGACAAACTATCCATGAGAGAAAAGAATTGTCACTGCAAATTACTGAAAGCTCAGAGCTGCAGGAGCCTTTGGGACCAGTATCCTCCTTTGGATGGAAAACTTTCTTTGTCAAGACATTCAAATTCAGTGTCATTGCACACTCACACAAGTCTCTCACACAGTGTTTTACATACCAGCTCAGGACCTCTGTAAACAGCCCCATACACACAATAACTGAGCCATCTCGTACTCTGTAGGCGGCAAATGATTACAAACTTAAAAATATTGCAAGTCATGTCCAATATTGGTTTACTCCCAACTTAGCTACACAGCTGTCAGCACACAAACCGCTAAGTTTGTACCTCTGTTTCTGCAACCATAACTGTGTCAAGCAGCATCTGCTAATGAGTTTAGTCCCCTTAAGAAGGATTTAAAATATTTTATCACATGAATTAAACACTTTGTCATGTGGACTTCAGAGTCCTTTTGATTCGCACACAACTTGAAAACATGTCTTTTCTTTCAAAACCTCTTGCCAACAAGCTATGGAAAATGGATTTTATTTCAGGCATTCTGAACTGTTATTGACAACAGAACAGTTTTTCAGCCTGCTGTAAGAGCTTCCAGGATCCCAGATTTATCTCTCCATCTCCACACTTCTTGTTCCCTAGCAGCCTGTGTAACTTACCAGTGATGCATTCCTCAGCATAGGCTGTCAGTTCTGTACCCATCTACAGTGACGTTTTTAAGTCACTAACAAGATGACCTAATCAGCATCTGTTCTTGCTATGCCTATGTGCTGCCATGACATTTATTTCTTTTACCATGAATTTTTTCATGTGTAAAACAATGTTAAGAAGTTCTAATTTAACAGGAAAAAAATTTAATGTTTTTCCAGCAGCAATATCCTAAAATTGTTTCAGTGACTTCTAAATTATTAATATATTTCACTCGTCACTACTAACAACAGGATGAGTGCATGTTTTACTTCCAATCCTTTATTCTTATCCCTTCTTTATTAAGAGAAGCTCTGCTGTATAGCATGCTACTACGTGTGGTTTTCCCATCTATTATGAGCAACTCTGGACATAATCTCTATACCTGCCATACAGTCGGTCAAAATTAATGCCACGTTACTTGAAATTTATGGGCTTTATTTTACTTCCCATAAAGCTTAAGATAATCTTTGATACAGATTTTATTTCCGGGATGAACTGTGCATGCTGAAGATAGAAAGCAAAAGACAGACAATGTTTCCAAGAAGCCACGAAGATGCTGACATGCAAGAAGTAGGGGGAACACATTCAGAAAACAGTATGGGAGAACACTGATGAAGGTATGCCAACAGATGCATGAAAGGCAAATCCTACACAGTATTTACAAGGGTCTGCTGGAAGCAACTATCCCTGCAAATGTAGAGAAAAAGCAGAGTAGAGCCTGCATCAAGGGGCAGGAAAAGGTACTACATGGCTAGCCTTTCAAAAGTACAGCATGATCTCCCCTGCGTCACTGGCCCACTAGCTGGTATCGAAGGGGAGGAAGAGGAAGATAGCAACCCACCAACCACCTGTCCCCTCTGAAGCATCTGGTGCCAATATTTGTAAGAGAGAGCCTTAATTTCAAACCCCCAAACATACAGACAGATTGTCTCCTCACTCTCACCCACCCTTTCAGAACTACCTCTGTGTTGTTTGGATCTTTAGGACCTAACTCTGGTAGCAGGGACTCAGGTAAGGCAGAAACAATACATATTTTAATTTGCCTCAGAGGAGGTATGTACAATATTACACCATTGGAACACATACCAAAACATTCTCCTTTGGTTGTACCCTGCAAACAAACCCTCCTGAGCCTACTTGTACAATGAGCAGCACATTGCACACTCATGAGAAAGTTAAATAAAAGAGTTACAGTTGAGTATATAGAGCTTTACCTTTATCTCATCAAGCAGTGAATGCAAGAGCATACTCCATAACCTCGTCTGTAACCATATATTCTTATAACCAGCAGAGCACAGCAATCAGCTCAAATCCTCGCAATGCAGTTGTATCATGATATATTTGCATTGAATGTCATGTTCCAAATTGGAACTGGCAAGCATCTTAGCCTCACACAACAATGCCATATGGAGTTACATCTGATACTGCTCGAGCAGAACTCCCTTCCTATCCAGAATACATCAAATGGTGCCACAGATATGCTATGGCATTTAAATAGTAATAATGCGGATACGAGGGCTAAATTAAAAATGTGTTGCATATTAGAAACAATTTGCGCACTAAGATAAAAAAAAGGGATTTGCTGGCTTTTGCCAGCAGAACTTACAGATATGGAAAAAAACTATTTTACTTAATTACTTATATGTCAATTTTCTTTGCAGAATAATGACAAAACTAAAGACACATCAAAAATATTATCAAAGCTTAACGAGCAGCAAAGATTTTGTTGCAAGCAAAATAAAAGAGGAGCTGAGCACTAGATGTGCACCCAGTCAGAACAGGGTGCAGGGCTGGGCTGGCTGTCAGAAACGGCAGCTCCGCTCCAGTTGGTGCTTTAAAACTCTATAGATGTGAGTTTTGTGCTTGTGCAAATCAGGCTCATGTTTTCCACTCGCACAAAGAGCAGCCGAGATGAATGCGTTCCCTCACCAACATGCCCGTACCCTGGCCAACCAGGGTCGCTTACAGGGAAAGACAAGGAGTTCACATCAGCAATTTCACTACTTCTGCAGAACCTGTAGTTTATACAGTTGGAGTGTGCTGTCGCTCTTGGCACATTTCAACCGCTTGCTGTCAAGAAAATTGAAAGATTATCAGTTATAACCCACTGCAAGAATTTCTGTCTTTGAAATACCAGACCACTTGCCCGATTCACACCTAGACCAGACAGCCACCAGACAGAACCAGTCTAGATCAGGACTTGAGAGCTACCGTGTCACTGCAGTCCTGTTACCAATTGACTGAGCTGCCCATCATCTCTTGGTAAATCTGTTGCTGAGTGGAAGTGACTGTTCCAGGCTCCAGTGTTGAACAAGTGAACCAAAAAGCACAGTCCCACCTAATAATACCATTACTTTTATGAAGGAGCAGATTATTCCAGAAAGCCAGACAAAGAAGGTTTTGTCCCGGGATCATTTAAACAACATTTTGGATTTTTTCAAACTAGTACATGGCATGATAAATACTTGAAAAACATTACAGTGGCCAAGTATTTGATGGGCCAAATCCCAGAGGTTTTTCTTCAGCTCAGACTCACTAATGACTCCACTGGGAATCCAGGTGGAGTGAAGATAACAGCATTCCTTAAATAGTTTTCATTTCCTGATACACATTGCTAACTAGTACTTGCAACCTGGTTCCTGGTTTCTGCAGGTTCTCAAAGGTCAGAGCACTTCCTAGATGTCCTCTTCTACCAGTACAGAAATAGGTCTTAGTCAGCCCTTGATCAAGGTGACCTTATCCTCCACCTGCTCTGCGGTAACACTGGCCTTCCAGCAGACCATAGCAAAACTGATTCGTCCACGTGTTTTCAGAGATCCCATGTTAATGCATTTATAAGGCAACTGTGCTAAGATAAGCTTCCCTAGGCTCCAAAGAAAAAAAAAATTACCCTTCAAGTTATTTGTAATTGTTATTACTGCATAGCTTCAGGTATTCAAACCATTCAGAGCATCCAGAAAACACAAACGTTATATACTGCATAACACAGCATGTCCATGCCTGCCAGGTCCCCAGTTCCCTCAACGACGCACAGACACTAGCTGCTCTGAAACTCAGTCCCAGGGACCAACCAGCTAAACCCTTCAGAAGGCAGCAAAATGCCTATCAAACTACAGCAGGCTACTACTACCTTTCCAGTAACTTCATCCATGGCATCAAAGCTAATGAGCATCCGGGTGGCTTCTGAGGAGCCAGGGACAGCAGTCCATCTGGTTCACCTGCACTTTCGGCACGCTGCTCACTAGCGCGGGGATCGGTGCAGACGCCCCTCCAAGCAAGCCCACGGGAAGATGGGCCTTAAACGTCCCAGAACCCAGACCTCCCACAGCTCCTTTCCTATCGGCTCTGTCGCAACACTTGCTTTCTAACAGAACCATCCTGGTTTTCACCTGGAGACTCATGAAATACATAGGAGATGGCAGTTCTCTGGACTCGTGCTACTTGGTGACAACTTCTCATTTTTAAAAAGTTTTAATCACATGCGTCCAGTCAACAAAAAACAGTGCACTATTCAAAACCAGACTTCCAAGGGTGTTATGCTCTTTATCTGACTTCAATAGCAGCAGCGATACTTTCTGAGTATGAGGATAGCACGTGATGAACTATGGGTGTGTTCAAGATTTAAAAAGCTTCAGAACATAATTTGTGTAAGAACTTTCAGCAAGAAAGGATTCCAGGAGATGGTAATTTCCCATGAAGCAAAATAATGGAATAAAAGAAACTCCAGTTCTCATGGGAATGTGAGCCAAGCTTGAAAACCAAAATGTGCCAAGTACAAGAAGATGCCAGTGTATAAAGCTTGTCAGGTGATCATCTTCACATATTTAGGAACTAATTGCACCATAAAATATGCATTAAATATAACTTGTCTGTGCATGAAATCCTTTTGACATTTGAGTAGTTATCATTGAACCATACCTCCTTGTACAAATTTTAACCCAACATCACTTACGTGTAATAGTTCTATGAAAGTAAGTGCAATCCATCAATTTCACAGAAGTTTTGCTATAAAATACCAAGTCTTTGCTGCTGAATTGCTTTAGACTAGACATCTCCAATTTTGCTGACTGATAGCTATATTCAAAACCAACAAAATTATCTCAAAGTATGTTTGCGTGTAGCTACTGCTACATGAAAAGACAAGACTTGTGCTGGCTGGTGATAAATAACCAGGCATTTCCTAACCTTCAGCTGGAGGCAGGTCAAAGCTATGGTGCTCTGGCATTGACAGGAGTACGT
Organism: Eurypyga helias; assembly: GCF_000690775.1. Lineage (NCBI taxonomy): Eukaryota > Metazoa > Chordata > Aves > Eurypygiformes > Eurypygidae > Eurypyga > Eurypyga helias. The sequence continues at coordinate 41,557 of NW_010232319.1, read as the reverse complement.
ACGAACTGAGATACAGAACAAGGACCTAATGGTCAAATTCTAACTTGTAACTCAGCATATTAGAAGCAAGTAACAGCAAATCCAGAGCTTTCTGTGCCATGTAAAACTGTATTAT
>NW_010232319.1:0-41411 GCF_000690775.1 Eurypyga helias | reverse complement strand
TAGGGAAAGCTTTTCAAACGTGGCTAATGGTTTTGGATGGCTTATATATTGGGACCCTACAGGAAGAACTGAAATGGGCTCCATTTTCAGAATATAGATACTTAAGAGTGTCCTAAAAGACGTCCCAATTTGCCAGTCAAAATTTGGCCTACCAGTCACAAAGTCCTGCAGCTCAGCAACCGAGAGGTGAGGTAATCACTACCGCTCTCAGCCTTGTAAATCATACATCTTATATATGTATATACAGATGTGTGTTCAACTGCAGATAAGGTATTTTTCTTTTTCTCTGTCCTCGGTCATTTCAGAGGACTCAAAACTCCCTAGCAAGTTTTCTGAGTGAATTTTTAAAAGCAGGTGAACTACCACAGATGCAGTGGGAATCAGAGTCCAGAAACAGCACCAACAACTGATGCTTTTCAGTGCAGCTCTTGTTCATCTCTCAGATTAAACCATATAGTTTCCCAAATCTAGAATTTAAGTCAGATAAACTTCAGAAAACACCTAAATTTTTCATCCATTTTTCATCTTCATCCTTCTTTCAAGCAATACATCACTGACAGTGTAATCACGGGAAAACAAAGTCAAATTATTGCAAGTCAGCAAGAGTCAGTTATATTTTAGCAAATACAATTTCTAAACATATAAAGGTTTTAATTTTATAGATATCATTACCACACGTAATAAACTGATCTTGGAATTTAAATTACTGCTTTCACTTTCATCCGTTGTATGCTATCAGCATATTGATCCATATTTATAAACCGATTAGACTTTCAAGAATACTTAAGTGATTTAGATGTCTTAAATACTATTTTCAAAAAGAAACAACTGGAGTGAACAGGACATATCTATCCCCAGATAGATAGTGGGTAGATGAACTGCTCTTGCAGATCTCACCCACAATTATTCTAAAAAGTTTTTGTTGTCTTCTCACCCTTGTGGCTGTTTCTGTAAATGTTATGAAATTTTTCCCCCCATTTCTTATCCTTCCGTTAGTAGGTTATTTGTATTACTGCTGGACTTAGAGGCTCAAACTGAGCCTGAGAGCTTCATTAGACCATGTATGCGTTTGTGCAGAGCTTAGAAAAAGACAAAGGAAGCCATATCCTTTCTGTGGTAGACACTGAGGCACACAGAAAACAGGACAAAAACACTATAAAATTAAATCAGCAAGGTGCATTTGAGAATATGGGTGTAAGTTACTTTGGAAGATTATAAAAGTTATCTCTGGAAGTTGTAGAAATTAAACTCAAGTTGCTGGTTTCCCAAATTATCACCATAAATATTTTTTATTGCCATTCTCATCTACTGTTCTCACTTCAACAACAGTAAAGCTCTTTTGTCTTAGCAAGAGCCCTCAGCACAATAATGTCATGGTATGCCGCCTCTGAAGAGCCATCGTATGGGTGAAAGGATATCTGCCAGGAGGGCAAACTCTCCGCATCTTCTCCAACAACCTGCATATGCTTAGACAGAGAAAATAATCTCATCCTTATAAAATACACTTCTCCAAAGAAAAAACTGAATTGAAAAGTTTTTTTAAAAATCACAGCATTGCACCTACTTAATTCACTCCTCTCTTACTACGCAACATCTGTTCCTCTTTGTTCTGACTTCACATGAAAAAAAGAAATACTAAAAACTGCATCTAACTGGTTGTTTTAGTATCAGCACACACATCCACAACACTCTACTACAGAAGATGGCCAAAGCCCAGTCTCATTCCCAAATGGAAAGTAAAACCATTTGAATGAAAGATTCTCTACAAATAAAAGGTAGCTGCTAGTTGCTTATTAAGAAGATAATGACTAACAAGCAGGTAGGATTAAGCTGTGCAGAATCTGTTGTTCTATTTTTAGAGTCCGCAGCCCCAGGCTGAATGCTGAGGTACTGTGCATTATGTGTATTATGCTAACACGCTCCACAGTTGCTTACTAAGCATGCTTCCTATTATCTAGACAGGATAAGAGTCTAAAAGAACATCTGTACAGACTGAATGAGAGCCAAGACCTCAGTGGATGATCCCGCTAACATCGACTTTTTGTTGAAATTATCTGGACTAGACATGTTGTAAGAGAACTAACAATTTGGGGGATGTTTCTTCCCAAAAGAAATTATTTTAAAAGATAGTTTAGAAATGCCAAATAAACAAACAAATGGCATTCTGTTCACTTTTGGCAGGATGTAAAAGATAAATAATCTGATCATGTGGAAAAGGAGCTGACTTCCCGTATAAATACATATTCTAATCTCTTTGTGTTATAAAAAGAGAAAATGAATAGGATTTAGGTCATATCCTCCCCACTGCAGAGAACACAGAGATAGGCCCCGCATCTGACTTCCAACACGGCATCCCTCCACGTGACTGTAAATGGCCGCGTGGTCACTTCTCCTCTCCACGATTTTCCCTGAGTCACAGCGTAAGACGGGTGACGCCACCATTTGTTCTCCCACAGAAGCTTTTTCATTTCAGAATGCACATCAACACTAGTCACTGGGTAACTCTAATCAGATCACTCAGGATACATCTTGTTATACCTCAAGTTAGGACGCAGGCTGGAAGATGTAGGTAGCTCCTGAAAAAACTTTCAGAACACAGTAGGGCTTATGAAAATACTGACAAGAGACAGGAAATTCAGTTTGGCAGTAGCTAGAAGAAGCCTTGGAAGAATCAAGATACTGCTTAGACCACAACAAGCAAGTAAAATAATCTTTTTCTTCCACAGAGGCTTCACAATATAACTCATTCATATGAAAGAGGTAAACACCACAGATGCTTTTTTTTCATCTGCTGCTCACAGGAACTCTTCCAAGAATACAAGCAAGTTCCTCTAAGCCACTTCACACCCTTACCCAATACTTCAAATGACACAGCTGATCCAAGACTTAAATTGCTAATTTCGTAAAGCTAACTCTTCACTGAGTTGGATTTACATCAAATCCTTTACACCCAGAGGTAGAAGTTCAGGACAGACAACATGTTGTAACATTTGGAACTGGGAATCATGTCCATAACATCTATATCCAACGCTTACATTAATACCCATCTGTTCAGATGGCGTGGTGCCCTACTTCGAAGTCAGCTGAATCTGCTCTCCAGGACACCGATGCCAAGAAGTTATATGTGATTTTCACGGCAACACTGTGGAGACCATACATACTGCAGAAAGGCTCTTTCTCCTCCTCATCCACGTGGAAGCAGTGTCATTAGAGCAGCTCAACTGCACTTCTTTGAAAGAAAGAAACATTTTCAACAATGAGTGAAAGGTAACACAAAGACTAACTTCACGGGGTTTCTGGCTGCCCATTAGACTGTGTTGCTGCAGCTATAATGAAAAGCTTATACAACAGGGAGTACCAGTCGCTGTCCGCTTCATTCTGGAAGTGAGCATATGGGAGAGACAAGACACAAAGGATGAGATGAACAGCTCACTAGCTAATACAGAAAAAGATAAGCTGGCAGAGCCCTGCACACACACCAAAGCACAAGCTCCAAGGAATCAGTATTCAAAAGAAGTGCATTTCACAGGACCTTTTATGTCTGGTATTGCTTCTTGTAATCTGTTAACGAACATGGCACATGGGAAAAACACACATACTTGTGAGGGATCGCTTTTCAAGGCAAATTTTCAACTTATGAATATGGTAAATTCTTAGCAAAGTAAAATGGAAAGAAGACCATAGGCTTCACATGACGTCAGCTGATCCAAGCTAGAGGCAGCAGCAATCTGAAATCCCGGACGTGAGGAATACTAAGCGCAAATGCACACAGTGATTAGCAGTACAGACTGGGTAAGGAAGCTAAGGGAAGTCCTGATCAGAAGCAAGGATTGTGGCACAGCAATGTCTGAGTTTTGTACCAAGCTGAAAAAAAATCCTAGTAAAATCTGTTAAATATTAATGACATGCTTCACGTAGGAAGTTTAACAGTAAAAAGAAGAAAAACATGTCTCTCTCATGAAATTCATAGGTCTTGACAGATACACGCAACAGCATCTGTGTGGCATCCTGTGAAATCATTGCTTTTAAATGGCATTCTGCAGATGAAACACAATTTTTTGGCTTGTCTCATGCAAGTTTTGAACCAAACTTCATATCCACTCACATCTCCACACACACAAAGGACTGACTAAAACACCAACTGAATTTCATGCAATACGTGCGTCAAACTAAAAACCAAAACCAGAAAAACCCACCTGTGACTAAATGTTCATAACAATGTAAAGCTATTTTTGATTCTTTACCAAAGCAAAAGTCCTGTTGTACAAATATCCATGCATCCATGGTTCAAAATACCACTTATTACCAACTATTATACCAATTCATGAGTATTTAGCATTTAAGGTATGTGTCAAAGGGCAACAGCTCGCCACCCATCACAGCCAGGTCTGGCAGAAGAGCCCTTCTGCCCACCAATGCAAGTCTGGTTCTCCCTTTCCACAGTCTGTCATTTCCAGGATCTTGGCCTACAGATATCCTGGAAAGCAGACTTTTAACAAATTACATACCACCTTCCTACTTAAGGAGGCCATACCTCACAGCTGCATCTCTTGCCTCAGCACCACCTACTCAAGCCTCTTCTCAAGAGGGTCCCTTGCAGACCCCACCACCTCTGGGACCATCACCTTACAGCATGGGCTGCTGGCTGGCTGGTTAATCACGTCTGAGAGAAGTAGTGGGTCCTGCTGCTAATGGGCTACATCACAATACGCATAACTTGACTAACACCCATCCTTGGGAGCTGCATGTGTGGAGCTACTTTGAAAACTGTGTCACAAATCTCCAAAAATTAGATGAAAACGCAAAAGGACAGACTTTAGAGTGCCTTTTAGTGAAGGGCACAATCGCAGCTGTTCCATCCGCAGTCTAGCTGAGTTCAAGAACTGAGCAGAGATGTACTGACACCTGGGTAACAGCAGAGATGAGACAGCATACCTTAAACAGGGATCCCTCTGATACTCAAATAAAACACTTTGCCTACTTGTTTGAACAACCACACTCTCATTTAGTAGAAATTTCTAGGATAAAGTATTTTCAGGAAAGTGATTAAAAAAAGAAAAAGAATGAAATTTTGCAAAACCTACACCCCTAAAGTACCAAAGATACCAGAGAGATGGAGGGAATCAGAGACAGACAAAGTATCTGTGCCTAGACAGGTTAAAAACACCACCTTCTCGCCTTCTGGATGGTCCTGTCCTAGATCATATCCCTGCCAGCACAATCAGGGCTAAAACCACTCCCCAACCCCAGAAACATCAATCAGTTTAACAGCTAGGATATACATACAGTGCACCTAAACAGTCTGAATGACTTCAACAGCATGACCACAGCCTGGGTACACTGTGTTCTGTGACATTTGTCAAATCTTAGGGTGGCATGGGGGAAAATCAGAAGCAAAAATACGTTTTGAAGACAGAAAATATTTTTTTCCAGCTTTCAGAGGTGACCACCAGAAGCCCAACAACTTGAGATTCATAGAATTGGCAAGGCAGAATCAAACAACAGTACACTACCACATCAAGAACACTGTTTTTGAACTTAAGTAGCTGGAAGCTTCTAACTTCCAGTATTAATTTACTTATGACTACTATAAAACCACTATAAAATCTGCATATGCTAATGTTATACTCTTTCCTTGATAACCAAGGTGGCCTAAGGACTACTATTATTGCATGGTGAATGAAGTAATCCAAGGGAGTATTGTGATGAACCCCACACCAGCACCACTCTCTGATTCCAGCAGCCAGTATAGAACTGGTTTGACTGGCAGTGGGCATTGGTGCAGATTCTGGACGAGCCTGAAGTCATTACTCTAGATTTGCAACAATATACTTTTTGGAACCATAAAGATGGATGAGGCTGAAGTCCTGCTCTTCTTATAGTAGAAAACTTCCAACTTCAGCCAGGGTTTTACTTGTGCATTAGCCACGTAACTACTTTCTGTGTATTACAACTCCCATATTTATCCAAGTTATATGTTTGCCTCTCCTGTGAAACTTTCAGATGACAATGACAAGGATCTAAAATTTGCAAACATTTCTACGTTTGCTCCAGCATGACTTGAGACAAAGCCCTATTCAAGGCCTTGAATTTCTTCCAGTGATGTTTAATACCATCTTATATGATTAATTACAGATAAAGAGCTTCTTACTGTATTTGCATGCTTAAAGTGATTTCAGCTAATTAATGAAGTACTCTATTCATCAAGATGTGAGGCAGAACTTCATTTTATAGATGCCTGACATTCAAAAACTACAATTCAGTACAGTCATTTAGCTTTCTTCATTTGAAGAAACTTGATTAGCGAGTGCCTTATGAAGTGGAAGCCAAAGGCAGCTCCTTCAACACTGTTAAGTTTTTCAGTAGAAGAATCCAGTAAAAAGTTTCAAACAGGCAGCTTAATCATGAAAGGTGGGTACAGACTCTATTACTGGTATAGTAACTAGGTATTAGACTCTATTACTGAATGTGGATCATATTCATATTGTTTGGGTTGAAGCTTTATTTTCCAAAATGTAAAATAATATATGAAAGTTTTCTGAATTAAGTTTTTAAATAACTTGTTTTAAAACCATACTCTGACCTAAAATAAAATGCTGAATTTTTATTTCAAAAAAACCCACTTTTTTAAAAATGTTCAAGGTTATGTATACTAAAATACATAAATATACATAAAACCCCCACTTTCCTATGCTCTGATCAAGACAGAATAATAATTACTCTAGCTCAACATGTTCTTCAATCCATGCTGCCTTTAATCAATAAAGCAATTCTGCAGCTCAGCCCAAGAGCCTTGAATATCTTCCTTCCTGCTAGAAGACATGGTTTGGAGTTTCACGTACATGGGTGTGTGTGAGATGGAAAATACATAAAACAGAGCTCATTGTCCAGCTACCTGTTACCACATGTGCCAAGAGGTTGAAAGTCCTTCTTTAATGTGTTAAGATATACTGTGCCCACCTCAAATTCTTCAAAGCATGCAGAATCACCCTCCTAGAAGGAGATGGGCATCATCAATTTGTTTAAAATGTACTACTCAGCTTCCCATACTGAAGATCTCTCAGAAATACGCAGTTTGAGTAGAACAGTTGTCATTCATAACTGTCACAAAAACCCTTTAAAAGATGCATGTATAGTATTTATTGAGCTGCTATCGAAAACGTTGCAAGCCGCAACAGCAACTACTTCTATATGGCAAAGCAGCACCCTACAAATTGTTGTATAATGTTCCAAAACCCATTTATTTTTATTAGTCTTTTAATAAAACATAACCTTTTAGCAAAATAATTTCACGTTAGCAAAATTTGCCATGAGAGTTACTGTATTACCACTACTCGCATAATACTCTCTCTTCTTAGATTCCAGTCCATATTAGCTTTTGAATTCTGCACCACTGCACTGAATTTGCACCACTAAAGCCAGTGAGAATTTGTACGAGAATGTGTACAATATAGCAGTTGAATAATGAGGTACAAATATGACCATGTAACACACCAATAAACATGTAATTTCTACTCTCAGCACTTTTTTCCCATTGTGTTAACGTACAATTTCAGTTAGATGCTATTGCAGTAAGACAGCAATTGAATCCCACACATTTGCACAATATTACATACATTATTCTCAACCTTAATTCAACAAGGCGTAAGTCAGCAAGCAACACAAAACCAGACAGACTCCAAATGAACTGGTATTATGACCTATACTGGCATTCCTCAGAAAATAGCGATGTTAACCAGTATTTTCTCTTACACTACACACCAGTAGTAACAAATGTGGTTTTGACATACCATGCTGCATGTATATACTTTGGACAGAACTGCTTGAAAACTTTCAAAGATAATTAATGATTACAGATTTTATCTATTACACGGAGATAAACCCAGAAAAGTGCTTCCAGGAATCCTACTGTGGAATAAATAAGTCTCACACTAGAGTTGCTTTTTTGGAGAGTGACTGTTATGTAACTGTTACAATTTATTAAGCCAAATTACATGAACTACGCATCTGGAACCAAAAGAATCCAACAATTCCATAGAGCTGAACAATATTTATTAACATTTTTGTTTATGCAAATTCCCAGTTTTTGTATCATTTTATTCAAAAAAGGTATTAAAAAGAAGAAACAAAAGAAATACTAACAAACTGCCTAGATTTATGAATCTATTTCCTTATGTACCCGGTGTTTTCCAGAAAACACCAACAGTGTCCCAAAGTGCCAGAAAATAAGATGCAAAAATCAGTATGCCAAGATGCAAATATCAGTATGCTTTTTCTACCCATATATCTTGCAGATTCAAAAAAGAATTTCAAGGAGGAATTTGTACACATAATCTTGCTTGATTGTTAGTTTAAAACAGTGTTTTAAATGTGCAGTTGCTGCTTGGGTAAGTATAATTTTAGACAGGGAGCTGCAAGGCTTAAACTTGTAAAGAAGGAGCAAGTCACGTACCTACTGAAACAAGTCTGCAGTTGCTGCAGGATTACAAGTGAACAAAATGTAGTTGCCTTGCTCTTTTCACTATCAGCAGAAAACCAGACCACCTTCAGTCCCACTTTGTGCAAACCATGCCATGAGACAGTTGCTTTAACCTCTCACAGTCAGCAAACTCAAGGTCGTACATGCAGAGAATATGTGGGGAAACAAATTCATTAAAACTTTCAATTTAGAGGACTATTTTAGTGAAGTTACAACTGGAACTGATTGCAATCTGCTGTGTTGGTATAAACTCAAGGTCTCCTCTGCAAGCAAGTCAGTGTAAACACTGCTGGTCTTTGGCATGAGTTGTGGGCTCCTACTCTGACTCCTCCTCACTGCACTTTACACCCTTCTCTTAAGATATGTAGTACAGCTTTTTTTTCAAATAAGTGAAGTTAAGCAAAACTTACTATTAATTTTAACTGCCATGCTTAATATCTTGAAGGGTGTGCCCTGTATCTCCACTGAAGCCAGCAGGAGCATTTCCACAGGTTCATTCTACTCAACGTAATTCAACATGGAAAACATTAAAACAATTTCATTTGTTCACAAGGATTTATGTAATGAATTACTGACATGGCCCTTCTGCTTTGAGAAGGAGATCTGAGATGGAAACAAGCAGCCACCTGCTCAGAGCCTATCAATCTGATCCATTAGCTCAGTGATGCTGAGTGCACCATTCCCTCCACACTTGTGCAAATCAGACCATTCGCAGCCGTAGGTGTGTGCAGGCAAACCCGGCAGCTGTGAACATTTCCTAACTCTAAGTCAAGAACACCTAGACCCAGCTACATTTTTAAAATCACACAGACAGCAAAAGCAACTTGTAACAGACTACAGAGCATTTTTGTTTCTAGCTTCAGGATCCATTATTTCATGTTTATACCTCTTGTACCTCCTCCTGTAAAATCCTGCACTTCCTAGCAACTCCTTGGAATCACACACCAAACCCATTCACTATTATGCTACTGCAGATGTTACTTTTCAGAAGAATAAGAAGTCTGATATTCATTATAATTAAAGGTCTCATTTGTTTGTGTTGGCAGGGCTTGGATGCTGTTCTTTGATATAAAGGGGAAATAGCTCAAGAACTCTGCTTAAAGAATCTCACATAATTTTCAAGACAGGAAGTGAAGATTATTTTAAAATTATTCTATATATTGATGTGAGGTACTCGGTTTTGCCTTCTAGCACCAAAAATAAAAATGTTGTATCTCACCAATACCTCAGCATATCTAGTAACAATCAATCATTGTGCAACCCTGCAAAATGAAAAGCAGTAAAAATGAAGAGTGAAGTTCTGGTTCCATTGAAGTTCAGGCTATGCTCCCACTAATCAGAAGATCTCCTTGAAACTTTACCACTCACTTCACTGAAAAGAGAATGGCACTCAATATTGTTCTTAAAAAAAAAAAAAGGAAAATTAAAATTAATGGTGTGTATGTGAAGCTGTATTTTTATAGGAAGTTTCTGCCCAAATAGCTCAGGACACAACGACAGTACTTTTCAATTCCTACCTCACCAGGAATTTAGAACTTGCATTTACGGCTTTACGGTCCTAAAGATTTAACATAATTCTGCATGCCTGCGTCCCACAGCACATGTTCTATGGGCTGCCCTTGCAGTGTACACCATTTCACAAGCTCTGCTCCTCGCAGACCAGCTTCACAAAAGACCTTGAAGAAAGAAAAAATATTTTACGACGGTTTGTGAACACAGCAACAAGAGGTTCTGCTGGAACATGATGAAACAGGGGAGAAGAGGTGAATACAAACAAAAAAGCCAGAAACAGCTTAAAAGCAGTAGGCTTGGTCTGAGCACGAAAGTAAGCAGGGCAGGAAACAAACATGAACACTGGACCAGGAGCACAGATGATCTGTGCAGTGTTCCTAACAAATAAGTAACTTCCCTTTAAAGCCATACTACGGTATCTGGTTGCTGTGTTCTTAGCAGTTGCCTTCCATGGACAAGATTATCATATGATTCAACTGAGATCATAATCTGCTGCATACGTGCAGCTACAGCCTAGGCATATTATTAATATCGGTAAAATCTGTTGAATCAATATAGCTTTCAAAAGTTATTATCCTGCATTTATGCTTGTTATTGTCATTATGCACTGCTGCTTAATATCCAAATACATAGTATGTGTGGGCATCAGAGTCAGCACCTTGAATTTTACATGAAACCAGGAAAAAAAGTCACAATCACATGCTGGACATCAAGAAATACAGTTCAGGTTCTCAAGGGCAACAGATGGTGTTATCCTTTCACATGTCAGCGACAGTGTTGGATATTCCCTTAATTGCTAAAAGATGCAAATTGAAGAAGAAATGAATCCAAGTTCTAGTGTGAATGTCACTATCTAAAAAGATGGCAATTGACTTCCAAAAGAAAAGAAAAAAGAACTGTATCGAGAAATTGGGTTGTAAGGTACTACACTGGAAGCCTCAAAATTATTCAGAATTTAAAATGTTTTAAGTGTGCAACAAACTACTAAACATCACTATTTTCTAAAAGCATCTACTTTTAACATGCAAGTACAGGACTCCAGCAAAATTAAAAGACTCTTTAATGTAAAAATAATAACTTTTAGTTAAATTCAAGATTAGGTAAAGAGTTACATATAGAATTTTAAATCAGACGACAAATAGCTTTTTCCTGCATTTCATTATAGGGACTAATATCTGCCCTCTGTACTATTTTAAAGGATGATTTGATTACCTTACTAAAACTTAAACAGAAAGGATTATTTATAAGGCATCCCTTCTCTGCAGGCATTATGCCTATGACGCTCGTTATTTTTCTATAGGAACTTGGTTTATTAAGAATACCCAAAACCCAAAGCCTCTACTAGAATTCACCTCAGCCCCCATTCCCCGTCCCCCCGCACCACTTAGGGCGAGGAGGTGGAGAAATGGGGAGCAAAGCTGAGCCTGGGAAGAAGGGAGGAGCAGGGGAAAGGTGTTTTTAAGATCTGGTTTTGCCTCTCATTGCACCACTCTGATTTGATTGGTAACTCATTAAATTGATTTTTCTTCCCCAAATTGAGTCTGTTTGCCCATGACTGTATTGGGTGAGTGATCCCTCCCCCTGTCTTTGTCTCGACCCACCAGCCTTTCCTGGTGGGAAAGCCTTTCCCATCCCACCGTGGGGAGGAGTGTGCGAGCGGCTGCGTGGGGCTTTGCTCCTAGCTGGGCCTAAACTGTGACATACAGTGTGGAAGCTAATGTTCAGCCATCATGGCCACACACTTGCAATGACTGAATTCAAACAGATTACATTAAAGGAGCTGTGTAAACATCAATCAAAACTTGCATTGTGTACGTTCGTATAAGTCTTAAAGACTTAACAGCCACAGAACATTATCAATGTTCTTTTCTGTCACCTTACCAGCTACAGTAAATGAACCAGCAGTATCAAACCGTGCAAATGCTGAACAGGCAGTATCAAATTGTACAAATGTTTGTATAAATACATAATAAGCCAGGTCAATACACGTTTGCCTCCAGCACCCTACAAGAAACTTGCCAATGACTGCAATATTTGGATGTCTGCTGTATGGCTGACCTCTGGCTGGGAAAGGAGGTTACGTAGAAACCTGACTTCCGTGCAAAAAACCAAAACCATCTCAAAACTCAGATGAACCTGCTGTCCTAGACATCTGCTGTGTCCACCACAGACAGCGGAATCATTTTGACAAGAATCATCATTTGTTAGTGTTTCTGTAACACTAAGATAACGAATCTTTGGCCCCCAGACAGTAACATAACACAGAAATAACAGTAATAATTGGAACACTAGACATCTTGGAATACAAGTTGTGTCTCCCTTACTTAAATCTCTAGGGTTAAGTAAACCGGAGGTAGGAGCCAACTAGGACATTCCAGTTCGTAAGACAAAAAGCAGAACATCCGTGACTTCCACAACCTGAAGAGAATTTTTGATGCTTTGATGAGGCTGTTCTGAAGGGAAACAAACCATCCTCCATCTTCTTTATAGTCGCTCCACTCCTCTTCATGGTATCACTCTCCACGTCTTGTCTTCTCCTTAACACAGTGTCAGAGAAGTTGAACCACCTCACATCATAGAAAAAGCTGAGAACGTATGAAAATCATCTGATGTGATGAAATAGATCAGATATTTTTCTTTGCTAATATATGCTTGGAACAGAAAAGAGTGACCAAGGATATGAGAGATCTGGGTAGTATTCACTATAAATTAATCTCTCTCTCTACTCCCTTTCAAGTTAAAACACCTACCAGGGGGAAAAAAAAAAAAAAAAAAAGAGTAAGACATCATTCACTCTTTGATGCAGCAAGTTTCTTTTTGTGAAATATCTATTATAAAAATACTCATTTTTTGGTTACAGCCTAACCAAAATTAGAGCCTCAGGAACTACAATAAAAAATAGAAATAATGTGGGATTCACATCTCTATTTAGAACAACGCTATCCCCTCAAAAAGCTCGTGCAGAGCTGTGTGACTAATGCTAACAAAACTAACTAGCAACAATTTGCTAGTTTTCCCATTCAATTAGTATTCTGAAATGTGATTTGTGAACTGAAGGCTGCTGGGAGTAACTGTATCAAATCAGGCATATAATTTCTTAAGTATTAAGAATGCTAGTATTACCAATACAATTAAAAAAAACCTAGACAGCAGGCAGCAGAGGAGAAGGGACACTCAGCTTCTGTCATACTGAAGGTCATTTTGTTGCTTGTTTGCCTATTTATTATTTAGAAAACACTTTATTGTTACCCATAAATAAATGAAAGTAATCCAGCCTCACTTTACAAATTTACATAGCCAACTGGTCTTGCATTTTGATGGCAAATTCAAAAAAAAACCCTTTATTTTATAAACTCAGTAGTTATTGAACTAACACACAGTTTTCCAAGCATCTGAAAACTAGCCCTGATGAATCCCATCCCTGCTAGAGTTCAACCTGGCTGCTTCCTAACACTGGATTACCTTCCCAACCATCTAGTCGACAAGCCCCAGAATCCATAGCAGGGTGGAGGCTGCTATTGTTTTAGCTTCCTGGTTGTATAAAGAAGCGTAATCCTTACTACCATCATAAATAAAGGGACCGGTTGCACCCTCGGTTTTGGAGAGGTTTGAATTAGCTGAAAACAAGATTCCCAGTGTAAAGAAAGGGAGCAATGAACGAACACCAGCTGACGACACACCACAGCACAGGATTTCTTCTGTGCTTAGATAAAGTTGTCAAAGCCCCCAGATCAGGGAATTTCTAATTCTCACACTCTCACAGGGTAATGCCCAGCACCACTGGTGAAGTTTAAAGACAGGCAGAGTGTTTGCACAGAGCATATCCAGGATACCAGCTACTGCGCTGCACTGCTCAGAAAGTGGCTTCTCTGCCCCATCCCATTACAACTGCACACTTACTCTACTGTGTATTGAAATGAAACCAATTATCTTTGGAGGCCTTGAAATGAACTGGGGGAGGAGAAGAGAGGCTTACCCCTGAACAGTAACATGGTTAGGCTACCCAGATGTGACACAGAAACCCACAGTCAGCAAAGCAACACGGCCTCGAAAGCACCCCCCTGCCTGCCATCAAAGCGCTCCCATCATGAGCTGCTGGCTGGGACTGGTAATTCCACCCAGGACCTCATAAATATTTCTCCTGTGTAAATTACGTGAAGATGGCTACGCTCTACTGAAAAAACTGCAGCAGATCAGTATTTCCACAATAAGATTTGGATTAACAAAAAAGTCCTGACCAGCTGGAATAAATAGGATAGGCTAGAGGTCCCAAGTTTGCTGATCTGGCTTTCTCCTGGACTTGGGAATGCAGACCATTAGCCTTGCTTTTTGGCACACTCGCACATCTGAAATAACAAAGCAAGCTACCTTTATACTAGCAACCTTTATATTAGTCTCCAGGTAACCCTGACTGCCAAGGAATTTATAGCTTCGTTCCATGGACAATGGAAACTACACTAATGATTTATCAAGCTATCATCCAGGCAATATTCATCTTTGGCACAGGCACCAACACCCACAAGCGTCTGACCAGCTATACACAATGACACGTGTATGGCATTTTATACGTGACTCAAAGTGTGTCAGTAAAAACTGACAAGGGTTCCTGTGTCTCTCCAGGCTACTGGCAACATAGGTATTCTGCACACTGGGGTCTAACCACAACCGCTGAAGCACCTAACCCAGAAATGCTTTGTGTCTCTCTACTCTCCAGCTAAAGAAAAAATGTAATATAATTATAGAATCATGCAAAGAAATACTCAATTTGGTTAGATACTGCCTGTACATTTTAATTAAAGTAACATGCACTGTACATTATTTCTTTTTTTATGGACAACTGGACTCATAGATTCATCCGTGGCTTGAAGCACCCCTCCATCACATCGGTCAGGCTCACCGAACGATGGCTACGTTGATAATACTACGCTTCAATGTGGTATAAGGTTTTCTAGGCACAATTTCAGGATGGCTACATCAAAAGGATCAAAGACAGGAAAGCATTAAAATCATTATCCTTCCAGAACACTGTTAATTGTATACTACTACTATTTCTCAGCAAAACCAAACATGAATTAATGATACATGCATTCATTCATTAAGACAGGCAAAAAATATATCAATACTTTTCTATTTGGGCCTTGCAAATCAAAGAATCTCCTCCTTCCAGTTTTATATTGCTGGAAGGTTTGAAATGCTAAAACAGTTCTTGGCAGAAACGAAGCAGTGGAAAGAAGCAGAGCATTAGCACTCATAGGAATCAGTCAAAGCCATGCGATACATAAAATTCTATACAGTGTGCTATTTGGCTTTGAAATTTGCTACACAGAAGATACATAATTTTGTTCATTTACAGGTTAAACATTTTAATCTTTAGAAAGTTGGTGTATTGTTCAATACTGTTCTAGGCGCCTGACATTTTTTTAAAAACTCATACATCCTCACCAAAAGCAAATTCAGAAAGTTAAATGGGAAAAGATTTATCCTTAAGAAATCATGCACTCCCACAAACAGGTGCACTCTCCGGGACAATCATTCAAGAAGGAGGGAGGGGAGGCTGTACAGGCCATGTTCAACCACCAGCATGAAGCTGGAGCATAAAACTAAAATGTTCATTACCATAAGAAGTTCCAGGCAACTTTGCAGACTGTATGTCCTGAAATGGCCTCTCCCCCTCCTGCCTTCCCTCACCACTCTGCTCCCCACAATCACAAAGGGAACAAGGCTTTTCACGATTCAGGTTCACGATAACAGCCCAATGCCAGAACACGTCATTGTGTCCTCCCAGTGACCACGAGAGATGCCGGCTGCTTCCTTACTGCATTTGTTCCCTCTTGAGGTTTCCAGCGAGCGTACTCCTGACTGCAGCCACCCCTGTGTTTCCTCTCACTGGCTTCCTATGGGACGGATTCAGCAGCCCCTAGCACAGCAAGACTTCCAGAGCACCTGCAAACCCTTATAAAGGCAGAAATCCTGGTGCAGCCAGAGGAAGACTCTCTTTGACATCACTCCACTTGTACCTTCAAAGCCTAAACTACCTTTGTTTTGAGTTACTGTAACTATTAACCCCATTTTCCTATGGGGTTAATACAATTCTTTCTTTTCCACCAACTGGCAACTAACTCCCACATAAAGATACTAAAAACAACCCTGAGAAAAATGGTTACCCGTCTGTGAGCAACGTACCATGTCACAGTACAGGTCACCATTCAGCAAGAAATGTATGCATTTTTATGCCGTGTCAGAACATCAGGTGGTAAATTCAGCAAGACACATAAACTATACAAGCAGTGTGCATCATAGTCCCTTTGCAACTATAGTCAACCTTTCCATGCTAAAAATTATAATGCAAGATGAAAGTCAAAGGGCACAACTAGTAACTCAAACCCAGCTATACTTTATTCCTCCTAAACTTCTGGCTACGGATAAGCAACACTGAGACCTATTTTAGATTCCCCTGCTACCTCTGCACACCTGATTTGCTAACGCTGAGGCATGAAGTTGGCATAACTTTTGGAGAATTTATTAGTATTATCCCACAATGAAATTATTTAAATGAGAGGAAAAAGGAGACAGGACGGGGAAAGATAAATGTAAACAAACCTCACTGCAGTAAAGAGTAAAATACTATTTGGCAGGCCATGTGGCCAGCAGTATTCTTCTTGAAGAAAGTCCTCAGCATACCTCTAAAGGTATGTGATTCCCTTCCTTCTCACACTAAAAACATAGGACAAATATCATCCTCACCTAGGGATAAAAACAAAACAAGTATTTAGTTGGACATCCAAATTAAGCAAGTAAAACACAGAAAAAGTGCACTGCTTGTAGCTTGGGTGCCTATCAATCAACACAGCTCTCCTACAGCCAAAAACACGGAGGATCACCCAGCTCCTGCTGTTGAGTACATCTCTGGGTGCCAGATTAGGGCCTCCCCCTCCAGCCTGCCAGGCAATTCCCCCAAGCCCCTGGGGACGGCCAGAAGGTAGTCCCCACTCTGAGAAAAGGAAGACCTTTCCCTTGTATACATTTCTCTAAAAGCACTTGCTTCCTTCCAATAGCTCCAGTAACTCACTTTGGTGATGAAGTGTCAGCTGCTCGTCCCAGCAACCAAACCACTGCAGCCCACATCGTGGTGCATGCCCGCCTGCAACAGCAGCACCTCAACTGCAATGGCACCCTAAATCCAGAGAGTTTAGTCTCTGCCTGCCTCAGACAGCCAAGCCAGGAGATGATTCTAGTTTCGACTCTGTAACTTCAGAGTAGTTCCAGCAGGTTTTAAGACAGACATGTGAAACCAATTGCTGAGCTAGGGGGAATCTCACAGAGCTAGGCCCGTATATGGTTGTTCTTAATATGGTACTTTGTACTTTGCTACTAGAGACACATAAATATTTTATTTTTGGATTACAAGGGTTGCAAACAAGGTATGCCAACCAATGTCAAACAGAATAGCTTTACAAATTCCAGGAAAGTTACGTGCAATGTTTAGACAACACATACCCAACAACAGGCTTATTCGTAGTTACAGTAATAAGAGACGAGACATATACTCAAAATAAATGACCCCACTGGAAAATTCGAGACACATTACTATAATTAAGCTAGAACATTTTCTGCAAAGTTGTATTATGTAGACCTTTTAAAGCGGGGCTTATATATGTTCATAAACTTTGGTATTGAGACATCATAAAGTTTATTTTTCCAACACTTTAAAATACTATTCAGCTCTGTTCCCCAACTGATTAATTTTTAATTATTTTTAAGAACAGTTTTGGTAAAACTAGCTGTCAGAAGTTCATTAACAACAATGACATAATATTGAACTAGAATACCAGCAATTCTTTTTAACAACTTAACATGAGTACAATCTGACACCATGCTTATGTATCTCTCAGATGGGGCACAGTACTGCCTCTCCAGGTTTATGACTGTACAAGCCCTTTCATTTCTACTTCATCCCCAGTCTATGAATTAATGTAAAAACTGGCCTATGATCAGAGATCTCTATTGAGTGACCTGCACTGCTACTGCATGGCTGTGTCAGCATCTATGACACCTATGCCATATTGCCTTCTCCTAATGCACCTGAAACTCCCACAGGATCTGTACTTCCACTTCATTACAGCTTATCGCTTACATTTATTTGGATCCACTGCATTCACTTGTTTCTCAGAATTCCTTTTCCTTAAGGAAAATATTTCTTTATATAATTTACCACATCCTATAAATAAAAACAATACAGGGTCTACATAATTAGCAGCTGCAATACTTTTATAGGGAATTTGAGTTACAAAATGATTATTTGTTCATTTTCTTGCTCAAACAATGGAATGTCACTCAGTGAGCTCTCTGTCACTGGCAAGCTTTTAAAATTAAACACTAGAAATAAACTGCCTCAGGTTAAATAAAATAATCCCGCAAACAACACAAAAGCAAAAACAGAGCAATCTCAGCAACACGTCCCCTCTTCATCGTTATCTAGCTCTAGCCAACACCCACTTCCACAGAACCAGAGGAAAAAAGTAGGCCTTGCCGTATGTCCCGGAGGTTAGCAAATCTGGGCTGTTAAACAGCAGGAACTGGCAAATTCTAGAAGAGCGGAGTCCTAAAAAAAATGCCTGCCAGATACTTCCCTTTCCCACTCCAAAGAGGCTCCAATTCAATGCCTTCCAAAGCCTGCATCTCTGGCAAAAGGCTGTATTTTCACATGCATTTAACTGCAGTCATACCCAGTTTCTGCACAAAATTATTACTGCTAATTCACTCCACCACAGACTTAGCATGGCATCTTACCTGCTGCGATCATAAAAACGTTTTTGCCTAGTTCTCAAATCTGCCAGTTAGTAGATGTTCTTTCACTGCCTTTAAGCTGAAGGCAGAGAAAGAAAGAAAGAAAGAGAACAAAAGAAAATGGGGGGAAAAAATAAAAAAGTGAAAGCAAACATATACAAAAAAGTGCATGCAGACCAGATTTTTTCAGCATAGAGTTTAACACACTCACCATTCAAAATTCAAAACAGATTTTCAAAAAATCCTAAGCCCCCGTAGTTTCTACTGTGATGCTTATAATTAGATAGTTTAACAGATTTTAACTATCTGATCAGTGAGTTAATAGCTAATGAACTCTACTAACAAAAAAAACCCTTTTGTGACTTAAAATTGCACTTATTTACACAGAAAACATTGCAGCAAAAACTCACGCTCTATATTTTGCAATCCCTTGCTATTTATTTAAGAAAATATAATCAACATGTCTCGAAGGTGGTTGGTTTTGTTTTTTTTTTTTTTCCACAGTATGTCACTTTTCACACAGCTGTGAGAGGATGAATTGCGACAGTGAAGTTCATGGTAAGGATGAGATTTTGAGTAGAGGAATTCCTGTTCACTGAAGGTCATGCGTCAGAAATACCCTTTTCTGTATATCAGGCTTTAAAAGGACAACACCTCACTTCCTGGTCTAAGCTGAATCTGCTCTGAATTTTCAAAATAACACTGATGTGTTTTTAGTGGTTCAATTTGTAATGGCCAAATCTGTTCAAAACCCCGAAAGCCCAACAACAACAATGAAAACAAGGCTATCATCCTGTAGCTGGCTACACTTGGACGGCCTGCCTGCAGTTTACTTGCAGAAAACTGCAGTAACGGAGGGATTGCTTTATTTTCAGGAGTGAGGGAAAGAAGTATTTTCCCACTATGATCTGTTCTTATCTATCTACACACAGGCTCTGCAAAAAGGGAATATAAAGTACTTTTCTGTTTTAATATTTAGCTTATTTGCAAACCATTTCATTTTGTGCTTGAGAACAAAGAGCAGAAAACAAAATGAACTCAGAGAGAAAAGGGAGCAATGACTATTTTCTCCACCCCCTGCCAAAAACACTACAAAGAATGGAAAAAACAGTGTCTCACTTTAAGCCCCAGAACTGGTTAATCAAAGCAGTCAATGATCAAACACACTAGCTAGGGGAAAAAAAAAAAAAAGTAGTCCTCTATTGATACTGTACATATAACCACTACCTCTGGCAGCCTCAGACGGAAAACAGGAACCGCCATGCTTTTGTCAGAGGTCTGCAGAATGAAGAAATCTGCCAGTAACCCCACGCATGACACTGAGCAAAGGTGCAAGAAAACTCCTAGCGGGGAATTACCGAATAACCAGACCAGCAAGGAGTTGCCCAATCCCCCTCTGCCTAGGGACTCGGGGGAGACCTTACAGCACCTTCCAGTACCCGAAGGGGCTACAAGGAAGCTGGGGGGGACTTTTTACAAGGGCCTGTAGCGACAGGACAAGGGGTAATGGGTTTAAATTGAAAGCGGGGAGGTTTAGATTAGATATCAGGAAGAAGTTCTTCCCGGAGAGGGGGGTGAGGCACTGGAACAGGTTGCCCAGAGAAGCTGTGGATGGCCCATCCTGGGAGTGTTCAAGGCCAGGCTGGATGAGGCTTTGAGCAACCTGGTCTAGTGGAAGGTGTCCCTGCCCATGGCAGGGGGGTTGGAACTGGATGGTCTGTAAGGTCGCTTCCAACGCAAACTATTCTATGATTCTATATTTGGCCCATATTCGGATGCATGATCACCTGAGGATGAGGTATCGACTGGGATCGTAGGTGTCAGAAAAGCCTACGCAATTTTGTAGTTAACATACTAAGTGTTAAACATATATAGGGACACAGAAGTCCGCATACATAAACAAACTGTAAAAATCATCCAGTATGGAATGATTCAGTTATAATTTCAATAACCTTGCAGTACATCTTGTGAGCATACTGTTTTAGCCAGGTTACAGGATCATGCTACACACAGGTGTATGTGTTAGGATCACAGAGGTCTGTATATGATGGTGGTAAGCTTCTCATAAGCATTTTAACAATATCAAGGCTCATGTATCAGAGAAGCATTTATCTGAGGTAATGCTGAGGTATTTTAGAAGTTATTTGTCTGATGTTGCAATTATGATCCCAGTTTTCCTCTTCCCTCCTCCCCCCACTGAGGCAATGATACCTAGTGGGGCAGACAGCCCTGCCAGCTTGGATTCACGCTCTCAAGTAGAAAAAAAGGGTGAGGGAAGAGGAAGTACCAAACTTTACCCTTGTCATTTGAGAGGAAAAATGCTCAGGTCCCAGTCAGATCGGCAGATAAGCACACTGATTTCAAAAACCTCCTAAACAACAGTCCATCCTTGTGCTCCATGTTGCCTTGCAGGAGATCTGCTCCCATGGGAGATCTTCCCACAAGGCCTCCAACCGTCCTGTCTCACAGAGAGGGGCTTCACAGCCCACAGAGTAACCGAATCCAAACTAATTGAGGTTATCACTATTTACTGATCATCTTTGTGGGCTAAAACAGGAATGAGAGTTGTGGAGGGTGGACCTCTTCACCTATCCTTTATTCCACAGATCCTATGGACAAGGAGGGGATAAATGTGGCTCTTTTTTTTTCTTGACACCTGTGGGAACAACAGGAACATTTAGCCCTAATGTCCAAAACCAGCACAAGGTATTATTAAAGCTCTGTAGGCTCCTGGACACCCTTTCTGAAGCTGACAGTCTCCAAGCCCAAAATACTACCCAGTTATTTATTCATTGTATTGGTAAAAAAACTAGGAACAGTTCTTTCCCAACTCCATCACTGCAGGCCTGGCTGCAGGAGAGGTAGTCATATCTTCCATTTCAAAATTAATCGCTAAGATTCAATTGTTTTGTCTGGGGATTTTTTCTCAGAGTAGGCACTGCCTGAAGCACATTTGTTTTCACACTGGGAACCCAGAGATTCAAGGGACAGTTTGCAAATATTTCAGAGGAAGTTATCAGTATTTTTCAGGGAAGTCCTGTACACCAACTACTTGGGATCAAGAAGATGTAACAGGAAGTCTGTGCCTTAAAGGAGGTTGGAAATGCAACTGCCAGAATAGCTCCCCTTTCTACCATCATGCTTTTCAGTGTTAAGATCATCCTTTAGGTAATGTAAGAATCACCAATTTCGAAATACTGATGTCTTGCACATTATGATGTCATATGATTATGCAATACTGCCCGCTCAAGATTACTGTAGATTAAGGAACATGCCACATTGGCCAGGCTTATCCTTTGCGTTACTTTCTGGCTGATTTGCGTTGCTTCATGATGGGAAGCAAGGTTCCCCAAGCATGACAGGAGACTGCCTACCCTCCCCAAAAGGAGCAACTTCCCTTATTTCTTGCTAAATTTGGTTTGGTCTCCCTCTGGCCGCTCAGAAGGTGTCACCACACCCCTAGTCAAAAAGCTACCCTAGAAAACAATCCTCAAATTATTATAGCTCAGGATCAGTACTTTAGATAGTTCCCAGGTGCTGCTGGTCCAAGGGCATGGAGGCAGTCTTCTCTTTCTCTGGAGCACAGGGAAGGCTCTGAAGCCTCGTGATTAATTGAGCACGGTCAGCTTGACTCTCCTCAGGAGGAATGAGGAAACAAAGGTAGAAGAACCTGTTTGATGAAATCCTAAGCACTGAAGCCTGAGGCAGCAGCTTTGGTAGAATTAAGTATTTCTTTTCAATGTGTGTCTAATATCTCCTCCCCTTTGCCTTCAATTTGTTTACAATCCATATATTGGAAGGGTCAATGAATGCACAAGTTTTATTCAAGCCCCAGAAAACAGAGCAACACACAAACCCTGGGAAATGTATAATATAATCAAAATCCCTTTGAATCCAGGTAGTCCAAGTCTTCTATAAAACATTAGCATAGATACATTTCGGCCAAAAAAAAAAAAAAGACATTTCTGTTACATCACTAGGAACTTCAATACCATTTCAGACAGTTTTATTTCTACATGCTGCAGTAACCAGATGCAGAAATGTTAACTACTTGCTCCTCATAACAGCAATTAATTCAGAGAGAGCTGAATCAGCCTATCGTATGTGTATTCAGCTCATGCTTAGAGCATATAGACTTCCTTGTGTAACTTCCAGAAACTACTGTGAAGAAACAGGTAGCTTTCCCCTTCAGCCTAGTAATGTAGTCTCATTATACCCACCCTTAGTTCAAATAATGCCAACAATGACTGCGCTCAGAATACTGGTATCAAATTAACCTCATAAGGACAGTAAAGTATGCATTAGCGGGAGAGGAGGAGTCTAATTCAAACATCCTTTGCCAGCTCTGAATCTCAACACAGCCAGCTGAGATATCCATACACCATGAATGGCTCCACTGAAGTCAAAGCTAAATGTGAGGGGCTTTGCAATTCATCTGTAAGTGAAGCACTACACCACTACATGCTCCCCTACCCAAAGGTCTTGATTGCATATTCAATACATTCATCAGTGACACCCACTTAGGAGCCTACTGATGAAAAGTACTACACAAATTTGCCATTATTTTACTCTAGATAAGTGAAACCACATACAAACGCTCCTAAACATGAAAGCAAAACTAAAGGACTTTTCCTTTTGCTAGTCCTTTTGCTTTACCCTCTTGATGTCTGATTTTCATACCAGAGTTCTTATTAGTACAACAGACAAACAATGAAAATGTCAAAGTGATACAGTCCCTGTAGATCAGCATCTATCTTTACTCAAGTGCTGTTCATGTCTGTGTACGTACAGAGCACTAATGATGTGCACTGCAAGCAATATTGGCACTTTAAAAAGCTG
This sequence comes from Eurypyga helias, assembly GCF_000690775.1. Taxonomy (NCBI): domain Eukaryota; kingdom Metazoa; phylum Chordata; class Aves; order Eurypygiformes; family Eurypygidae; genus Eurypyga; species Eurypyga helias. Next base: position 17,794 of record NW_010232319.1, on the reverse strand, counting down.
ACAGCAGTAACCTGATTTTACTTCAGAGAGTAGATCGAATCTTAGGACCTGATCCTGTCAGGAACTAAGAGCCATAAACTTACTGGAAAGCAAGCAAGCTCAGCATTTCACTCGAGACACTCAGCACCTCGCAGGTTCAAATCCATACTTTTTAAAAGTCACTTCCTATTTGTCCTTTGTTTACCCTGGCTTATCCTGAACAGTGAGGCTTTCCGACACAGAGATAACTTTGGAAATGATTACTCTCATATTCTTTGATGATTTCAAAAGGCAGGAAAGAATCTCTCCCCTTTCCGAGGGCCACCCAGCTGAAGCAAAGAACATTATTTTTTTCAGGCATGCTAATAAGAGCCAGTAATAACTCAATTGAGTCGCCTTGGCCTTGAAATACCTGACCAAACTTGCTTTTGTTCTCTCTCAGTAACATATCTTCCTTCTGCCTCTGCTTTCATACAGTTCTCACTCAGACAACCCTCAAAGGGAGGCTGCCCTACATCTCCCCTTCCAGTCAACATAACCTCTTCCTATGACACATATTCACAGCCTTAATGTGCTTTATCCATTATACCTATCTTACATTTGGATGAAGCTACTGGGAAACAAAGTATTACAAAGTAGGCCTTCAAATTAAGCTTTCTATTGATTAAGTATGTTAACTGTAACTAAAGCTGCTACTAGTCTCTCTCTCCCCAGGGAATAAAAGAACACACAGGTGGTGGAGCATGTCTTCTCCTTTCCTAGATTCCTAACAGGACAGAGAATTCAAAATGAGATGGACATACATAACCAAATAAATGAAAGCAAGTTATTCCATCCCTTCTCACCCTCATGTACTCCAGTTATTCTAAGCTAAAACCATTTTTTCTTTTAAATTAGGTTAGCACATGCATGGTCTTCTGTGGCTGTATACTCTGTTTCTGAACCAGGATCCTTCACCAGCTACTGTGAAGAAAATTAACTCTGTCCTGACTAAAACCAGCACACAAATGTAGCCAGTCACCACAAATTTAAAATTCTGCCAGTAGCACAAGTGAGGTGCTTCTCAAATGCGGAGATGCAAACAGCAACCAACGACAGGGTGATTACAAGTACCACTGGGAGAGCAAGGTACAAAAGTGAAGCGGTACTGGAAAAGTAGTATCCCTGAGGATAGCAGGGCTGAAGGAAAGTAGCATGGAGCCCATGGGTTTGAAGATGTAAGCTGCAGGATGGGGGATCCGAGCTTCGAAGAAGATAGCATTCTGAGGCACAAAGAAGTTGCGTACCCAGGGTCTTCAATTACAGCTCTTACCAGGAACGTGGTTTATGAGCAGAGATACTTTCAAGATTACTGGGTACCCCTCGCATAAACTCTCTTTTTCCTGTTGAAATATGTTAGCCTTGAGATGAGCATCTAACATACTACATATTTTAAGAAGTGATGACACAAATGTTAATCACACTGAAATGATGATGTCTAATATGGTCTCACACTGTACAGTGGACCTGCCAACAGTAATAATAAACAAATCTGTATTCATCTACTACTCACTGAATTTCAGTATACATCCAAAGCTTGCTTTCTTAACAAAGCTATTCCTTAATCGGTGTTACTAATTTCCTTACCAGGAAAGTAAGCCTGTGATGCTAGGAGAATTTGAAGAGAACTGGTTATATGTGGGCACCATGTCCTCACGTATTTGCCTAATGCAAGAAAACCGTAGCTTTTCTGAAGTCCAAGGTGTCACACTATTATTAGCCTACAGTAAGAAACCAAGCTGTTATCATACCCCCTTAAGCCACCATTCTAACTGAGTTTCATGAGTCACACAGATTTGAAATCAAGCAAATCCGTTACACTATATTCTAAGGGTGCTGGTTTCTTGCTGTAGATGACTGACCAGTGTTTTACAAAGACAGTATTAAATTTTGGATGGCTGCACAGAAATGCAGAAGCTGTGAGTTTAAAGTCAATTCTCAGGACCAGATGAAAACTCTAAATAACTGAAGGCATAAATTCATCACCTCTGCACTCCAATGCCTTTAGTGCCACATAATACCACAAAAACGACATTCCTGTCACTGACTACTTTTAATATGACAGACCTAACAATCCATATTTTGACATTTTTTCTGCGGTATCTGCACAATACCTTTTGGATGAAAGAAAGTAAAAAGCTTTGCTACACTTATTTAACAGTTGTTAAATTTATACTGATCAGGAAGCTCAGTAATATACACAGTGTCAAAAGACCCAACCTAATGTCACTTCTTCACTGTGAAGGGATGGCAGCAGGCATGTTGTGTCCTTCCCCCACCTCGTCATTTGAGTTCCAAATGCAATAAATAATAAAAATTTTTGCAAAGAAGCTCCAAGTAGTTAAACTGACACCTCTTTTTAATTTCCCCAGAATCTCTCTTCCCCAAATTCATAAAGCCTCAGTTGCTACAATCTGCACCAAAGTTGTCCCACCCAGGATTGATCCTGAAGCGTAACATCTTAACCCCAAACCACATTAGGATATCCAGTGTAGTGACTCTGTGGCTTTTTCAAAACCAGGGCCCGCCTTGTGTAAATCACAGGCTAGTAGTTTGCCAGACAGACAACACCAATATAATCTCACTCTATCTGTTTTATAAACACGCTCAGGTGTCAGGCTATCGGGCCTTGCTGCACTGCAGCTGTTCACAGCATACCCCAGCTGCACTCACTCCCTCTCCACACAACTCCAGCTGTGGCATCCTAAACCCTTCTATAAAAACCCATCACATCCACCACTAGTAACAGTCAAGGCCCTACAGATGGAAAATGAAATGGTCTGTTTCTTCAAATGAGCAGCCCAAATAGAAGTCCCCTTTCCTCAGAATTTAGTGTGTGAATGATCAAACAACAAATACATATTGTCTGCTGTTGTCTTCTACCATATTAACTACAGTTATGGGATTATAAATGGTACACAGAATTATGAGTTAGGATTACAACTTTCAAAGGTGATCAAAACTCTTCATTCCACATTTCAAAGGGATCTGCATATCCAACCCTTCAGCCCCTTTGACAGCCATATATATTCACAGGTAGGCTCAACACCAGGGGCATGCCAAGCACATGCACGCATAACACCTCTAGCTGGTAACTTTTTCACTGTAACAGTAATTAAGGTTGGTTACTCATCCAGAGAGGCAGCCCAGCTTCAAACTATTGACTCTGCTTTGATAGTCTGGAAGCCTGGTTTCATAGACTCATAGATCCACACCTCTGAAGAGAAAGCTCCAGTGTCAAGAGCACAGCAAGGCAGGGGCCCTGCATTTCTCTTTCTTCACTGCAACTGAAGGAAGACATCTCCACAATAAAGTGGTTGCAGAATTAAAACAGAATAAAAAATGAAAGGAAAGCCAGTACATAAACCAAACAGCTTGCAAAAGATATGCTACGAGAACAAAATAGAAATGTGATGGTAAGAATTCTTCTTTTAGAAAAGGAGAGTAAGACAGATTGACAGATGAGGAAGAAGTTGCACGACAGAAAGAAAGATATCTAAACCGTTTCAGGCAGAAACCTTATTTCAGGGGTCCAGGTCTCAGTCCCAGTGTCCCCTCTGCAAAAATGAGGATACTGATCCTCTACTGCAAAACTCTGAGATTAAAACCCTAATGCTTGTGCCATGGTGGAATACAGTTTTTCTATACATTACACATCCTCTTAGGAATGTTGCGAAGGTGAGTATGCTCAAGATTCTCCAGACTCAGATATTTTGCTAATGAATTTCATTACTACCTGAGACAGATAAGATCTATGTATTATACTATGTGCAAATCTACAGCAGACAAAAACCACCTCTGGAACCACTGATATAAAACCACTATTCATTTTACAAGAAAATTTTAGAAGTGAATGCCCATCCCATAATTTCTCATTACTGACATCCTCATTTGTTCGAAGGAATTATATGAATGGAAATAAAGGCAAATATTACAAAAAAAAAAAAGAGAGGAGATAACGTGTTGTATCATACACAGATGCAGGACAGCTAACTATGTCAAAACTTGTCTGACCCGTTCACAGCATGTAAGACTATGATGAAGTTATTACACATTATCTCGTGGCTCACTCAAACTTCAGACCATAAAGTAATCAGGATCAGGAACACTTTGTGCACTGTGAAAATTAATTCACCAACCTCACCTGTTACCACAAACACTAAGGAGAACCAAGCAATACTGATGATAGCCATTTTTACACTGTGATCTGTTATATAAATAAAAGTTTCAAAATGTCATAAAGCCTGCAGCATATCTGATCTTCCTTATGTGTGTAATCTGGACTATTACAAAGTGGCTTTGCTTTGTTGTCCATCTGCCTTACTGCATGATCCTTGGTTTGGCACACAACTTAAGCTTCAGCCTGTTTCTCTGCTGACTCATGTGAATGAAAACACTCTCCCTTAACTCCTTGGTTAGACAACAGTTGCTTCCCCAAGGGCCACCAAACATACCATTTATTTCTTTTGCATACTTCTGTTTTGCAAAGTATAGATTTGTATTTTGCTATGCTTTTCTATGGCTTTTGCACGTCACTTCTATCTTGACACACAGGTCCATAACCTTTACAGATGTTATGTTGTAGTTTATGACCTTGTTATCCAAAAGTGAAATAATAAGTTTCCTTATTTTATAGCGCAAGCACCTCCAGGAAGAAGCTTTGAATCTTCTGTTTCTGCATAACCTAGCACACTGTGAGCATTATCAAAGAGCAACTAATAACTCCTACATTCAAAGCTGTCACCCTGTCAGAACGTATGCATTCCCGCTCCGAGGTCTCAGCACACCACTTCTGTCTTACTGGGGATATCACTAGCATCAAGTACACTTTCATAGATGCACAAAATATCCCCAACACTTCACATTATTTGCATCGTAAAGTTGATTAACCGTGCATAAAGCTTATATACAGGGTTTCTGCAGACCGGCACACTGCTGCTGGGAAGCAGATTTTACTTGCTACTCTGCAAATAGGACGCAGGGCTAATTCACAGTTGCTGGAAGAGCTGCAAACTTTTTGGCAGTTCTACAAAACATTCAGCCTGTAAGTTGTCTTACTGATCACTGCCACAGTTACGCTCAGGTCACAAACAGAAGAAGCCAATACAGTCCAGTGGGAGATCGCTGTAGGGAGAAGAGGCTTCACCAGAGCCTCCGCCGTTTCTCATTCCGCCTGCCTTCCATTTCAGTCAGATGCTTTTTATGACCTCAGTCTTCCAAGAACAGCATAAAAGACAAAATCACATTCTCACACTTCACATCTTATTTTAAATCTGATTAAAAAAAAAACCCTGTAAACTTGGAATTACACTAAGGATTTTGAAAGCTTTACGGTATTAATAACTCTGATACAGCAAAACAGTGCTTGGCTGCAGTGCACACATCCTAAACAACATGTAACAGTTGGAATGTGTTAGAGCCTGTCAGTTTGATGTCCAGAGTACATTCAAACAAGGCTAGATCAGTTTCATTTTATTTCTTCAAATATCCAATGATTTATTGGTTTTTTTATTATTGAAGTATCAGTCAGGAAAAAAAAATCTTAAGGTCTGGGGTTTGGTGGTTTTGGAGGTTGTTTTTCACTTTAAAAGCGCTCTGAACAACACCACTTGCAACAAAACATGTACGTACCAAACCAAAGAGAAGGCTCATTGATCAGAACCAACTGTTCTGACCGACGCAGTCACAAGCAGTTCAGAATGCACTCACAAACTCATTCACAAAGTGTTCAGAAGCTGAGCTTACTATACGTACGACACTGAAATAACCACTGATGAAAAGACAGCTGGGTGACACTTTCAAAAGACTGCTATATCAGGAGCCTAAACTCTTCATGTGACTTCCACATCTCTGAAAAATTTACAATAGGCCCAATTCTGAGAAACACACAAAGTGCAATATTAAACATACAAGGAATTCAACTGATGGTGATGTTACTACCCATCTCCCTAACTCAGCAACTAGTGCAGGGGAATCACTACGTGTGCAACTAAATCATACACACACTCTCAACAGTTTGAGCAACAGGGAACACCACTCACAGAAATTCCCATTAAAATCAACATTGGCACATCAGTTTTGAACTGGTGTGCAAGACAACTGGTGCCTGGCCTGCGCTCCAGTCATTAGTGTATGGCTCACAATACAGACAAACTGCTTTTGTGTTTAAGGTATACTGGTTTTTGCTTGCTCACTTATCTACCTACCAACAAAACCAACAAAGAAAAGCTTTTGCTTTTTGCACTGCACTGGGCTTTGACAAACAGAGATCAACTCTACCTGACCTACTTTCTTATACCATACTACTGTTGTACAGTGAACGCCTTTCAAAAAAGCATCGGGACCCCACGGCCCTATTAAATGACATATACAAGAAGGTAGTATGATATCCCCTACCCAAGGCATCTTGAAATGAACTGGCAAAGGGGACACAAAGAATGAGTATGAATTGGCAAGGAAAGAGCACCTGAAGACATGACGGGAACTTGTCTAGCTCGTAACATCTGGACTGCTAATGCACCACAGAATTGTCAGAAGTCAGTTTAACTGAATTTGTATTTTAAAGCCTTCTACATGGCCTTATACAAAACACATGCAAAGCTACCTCCCAAATATGACCACTAAACCAATATCCTTTTTAAATGGGCTTTACTATATATAAGCAAATAATAAAGTACTGCAGAAAGGTCAGCAGAAAGAGCCACAAGGTTTTGCTCTTTAAGTGAAAAGTACTGTCCCTTGCTTCTGATACAATCAGTAACATTTCTACAAAATCATTCAGAGAGGTTAACAAATCTCTTCTTTCCTCTTTCCCCCTCTCAGAGCCCTGACATGGATCTGAGAACTTGCCGGCACAAAGAGTAAAGGTGTGGAATGAGACTTAACAAAGCTTATCTCAGCCCAGTAACATCAGGACATAAGATTAACCCTATATATCGTGTCTGTATTTGATTATTGCACTGGTAGTGCTCCAAGCCAGTTATTGATAGAGACAAAAGCTCAAATGTAATAATACAGTTAATAACAGCTGTCATGGAATCATACAGAAAAATCCTGTAGTTCCCTAAAAGTGGGTAATCCCAAACATTCTTAAAGTTATATGGGATACAGAGAAATAACCATGGACTGGATCATAAGGGCTGTCCCTCTACACCTGCAACTCTTTGAGGAGAAACACCACATCATATAAGTATCTCCAGCAAAATTTCCACTATTGCCTCTCCCCTCGAGATTCTGAGTCACGGACACCGAGCAAAGCTGAACTGATAGGCTACAGCTAAGCTACCACTACCGCCTTTCCCACTGGTATGCATTCTCCTATTATTTCTTTTGGATTACCCAATCTGGCTTTTTTAATTTGTGCTTGGACTGTAATTTTTTGAAGACAGAAATCATAGTTTCACTTTCTATTAAAAAAACAAACAAACCAACCAACCCACAATACTAGGTATTTTCTGTGATTAGGAGTCCCTGAAAATCCCAACAGTCAGTACCACCAAAAATTTTACAACAGTGTTTCCATTGCTTGGGAGACTCCAGTTTTCAAGCACAGATCACATTCCTCCAACACCCCACTGACTGCTAAAACCTAGGAATTTTGCTTGAAGTTCAAAGCTACCATAGTACGCTTCTTCCTTCAACCACTTCAGTCGTGTAACTAACTGGAAACTCAGTGCATCACTTTTGATTGAAGACAACTGCTCCAACAGCCACTGGTCTGAAGCACAGTAGCGGTGGTGGGGGGAGGGGTTGCCCTGAGCGATCTGGTCTAGTGGAAGGTGTCCCTGCCCATGGCAGGAGCTTCAGGTACTGAAGATGCTTCTAAGTCCTGCTGACATGAGGAACTCTGTGGCCCATCAGAGTGACAAGAAGAGCGAAAGAACTGGAGTGGTGCGAATAACAGTAATATAGATACATGTAAGTAATAACAAGAAAAATGAAGGAAAAGTTAAATCCAACAGCCAGGACTTGAGGACAAGATGATAGCAGTGTATAAGGAGAAAAGAAGCAGGCCAGGCCATGAGGTCAAATGTTCAAGAGGTGCCAAAGTACTATGTGGTTACAAGGAAAGAAAGGCAAGGAAACTCGGGGGGGGGGGGGGGGGAAAAACCCCACCTCAATAAATCCAACTAGATCAATATAAGACAGAGAACACAGTGGACACAGCATAAGTGACCTTTAGCCTTTCCTTTTCCAACACATTCTCAGAGTTCCTTTTCAAAGACCATGGATCAGTCTCACCTTGAAATAAAGGGAAGTTGACAGATGCCACGAAGACTTATGCAACAAGTAAATAGGGTCCCAGCAATAAAACTGTACTTGCAATAGGTCTCTATAGCAAGACATTTCATTCACGTAGCCTGCTAGCACTGCCAACATCAAAATCTTACACAATCCTATAAAGGTCACCCTATCATTTCTTGACCATCTTGAAGCCAGAACAAATAAAGGAGGATGGAGAACTGGCAGCAGGAAAACAGATCAGGTCATAAAAAGGAAAGTGAAAGAAAACAAGGAAGGAGAAGACACTACTGTCTTGATGGCTTTTAATCTGTGAAACAAAGCAAAGCAATTCCAACCATTTCCTCATCACCTAGGCAGTCTGTGCATCACACTTCCCTCACTCCACCACCATTACACCTGCTTCATTGCTACCAGGTAACTGTCTAAAGATACTTATAAATACTAACAGTGAAAAAGCCATATATTTTTAATGATATTTAAAAGGGCAATTTACTGAAGAATGCTTCTAAAACACGTAAGAAACCCTGATCTTCCCTGACACACTAAGCATTACGTTTTCCTACTCTTCATTTATGATACACAGGTAAAATGGGGGATCTCTGTTCAAACAATACAGTGCAGACATGAAATTTATTTGGTAACATCTAGCCATTCACACTTTTTCGTTCCTGCCTGTGATGAAATTGCCCAGCAGGACACCAGAAACAACCAAAATGATTCTATTGTCTCCAACAATTAAATCATCTCAAGTTAGCCAATCTAAGGAAGAAATGGATGCCTGCAAGCCTCTGATGGAATCAAACTTTGCCTTTTTCAATTCCCAAAGCAATGATGTGGTTTTTTTTCTGTTCTTCAATAATTCAAGCCCTACAGAGTTCAGTGGAGGAAAAAACTCTTAGAACTGTGTAGCATTTCTTTAACACTGCTTCCAATAAAATAAAAGTTAACACTCCCGTTAGATTTCATGGGAACATGCCAATATCACTAGGTTTTTTAGCTGTGCTATTCAGAAATATGTGAAGTCTTGGCTTCTGTAAATTCTGTTAAATCAAAGCAATGATAATTTAAGATTTCTTAACTGTTAGAGGAATGTGAGAGGACACTCAGAAATCAACTTCACTAGCAATTCAAGCTACTGACTGTGAATAATGATCAGAGTAGATAATAATTCTGCAGATTTTCTTACATCATATTCATTTGCATTTTGCTTTACCAAGATATAGTGCAAAGTACATAACTGCCATTAAAGTTGCCCAATCTCCAGAATTATTTATTAGCTTTACAGTTGCAGCTTCATATTAATATTACTGAATATACTTTTTAAATCTTCTAGTGACTGCCTGCCAAATAGGAAAGCAGTTGCTTACAAACACAAGGTTAAAAATGTTCTGTCAGCTTTCTGTAATGACTGCTTTGCCCCCAACGGTAGAAGCCCCTGTAACCGCTTCAATTTGCATGACCAAAAGGACACATAAAATATCCCCATTCTTTAAATCTTGCTCTGTCTAGCTTCTTGAGTGAGACAAAAGGGTTGGTCTGGCTGCTCCCCATCCCTCCCTCTCCCTCCCCCCCGCCACCCAAAAAAAGGCTCTTTTCTAATCTGTCTTTGGACTTCTGAACTTATTACACATCCAGATAGCTCCAGCCGTGCCCTTCCATGTGGATGGAGGTAAAGTGTCTTCTCAGTCCTCTCTAACCACAGGTTTCCCATTACTTGCATAACCTATCGTTTCCAAAACCTGTCTTATCATGAACTGTAGATGTCTTTCTCTTACACTCTAACAACTGGGGTGAGGGAAAGGGGCTTAGGACAATACTGGGTAAAGCAGAACTGAATTCAACCAGCCAGCTCCAAGCAGAAAGGCTCTCACCTCTGATTTTTTTTTTTTTTTTTTTAAACAACCTGTATTCACAGCCTCCCTTCAAAACTTAAAACCCCTCAAAAGTTCATTTAAATTAAGTTGAGTTAGGGGACGGAAACTAATTGCGCTTAGATGCCAAGTCCTACAATTCCAACTTAAATCAAATCCTCATTTCGGCAGTATTTAAGGAATTCTGGACACGGAAGGCAGAGATTTAGTTTTGATGGCTGAGGAAAGCAGAAACCAGGCTTGCATGTTGAAGATTTGCAGAAGAATAATAAATCAGTAAGAGTAAAATGAAAGTAAATGTTTTTAAATGTTATTTATTCTTGGTTTTCCCTTGGAACACAGGCCTCAGTTGAGGCAAGAATTTAAACACAAGCTTGCATGAAATCCAGCGAACCCAGCGAAGCCAGTGAGATCAGTGGTTTACTCACAACCATGAAGTTCTGCACAGTGTCTATGGAACCGCCTGAGCGGGAGTGATGATGCCCCTGTTTTCAGACAGTGTGTAAGAAGGACACGTAGGAATTGTTTTCACCTCATTCGGACATTTCCTAAAGCACAGCTTTGAACTAATACCTATGAACTGGACTCTGCTACTGGTAACTTCGTTCTAACAGATACTTCCTACAGAATTCAGCAGATTTACTTTCACTCCATGGAACTTTGTGTCAGTATCGGTACTGGTATCAGCAACAGTGGGATGAGATTCTGATCAACCGTGGGAATCAAATCCTGACCTACAGGTGTGATAATTCAGTCCTAAGTGAAAAGCATGTTCTACTACGCACTTTTCATGCCCTGAGCAATTTTTTCACATCTGAAGTGAGATTTCAAAAGCTATACACTGAGCAAAGCAAGCAAGCAAAAAAAAAAAAAAAGGAAAAACAAACCAAAAAACAGGCCAGTGAGCAACACATGGCCTTCAACTACTCATTTTCCCTATGCCAGCTCATCCCTGTCTCCTACATGTGTAGTCTTCTGCTGTTGCCAAAAGGGCAGCTGGAGTATGTGAGGCAGCAGCAACTATTCACTACCCACCTCCAGGTTTCTCTCCGTGCCTCATCTCTTCTGTCCCCACTCTGCCCTTTCCCTGCAGTAGCAAGTGCAGAGGCAGCTTGTCCCCCCTCTATTGCTTCTCACCAGTCTGGGAAGTACTGCAGGTAAGCAGGAGCTGTTAGCAGAGCACATTTCTAGCAGGGAGTAGGAGTAGATTTATGCAGCTGTAGAAAGGGATTGATATGAGATAGTGGGTGAGCTGTGTGGTGACTGTACCACATCCCCAGCAGAGTGGGAAAAAAAGGAGGCACGGGGGGAGACAGGCTGGGGAAGAAGGCAAGGAAGGTCCCTACCTGTACCAAGTGCTCTCCAAAATCTCCCATCCCCTCCTGACAACCACCCACCTTCGCAGTGACGCTGAGTCCCTGTGAAATCCCTCCGATCCCCTGTAGCTCCCCCACCCCGCAAACCTGACAGACCTTGCTCAGTGACAGCCTTGTCATGCAGAAACCTATCAAACAGGACAGCAATTTCCCTTTCATTTCAACAAATACTCTTCTGATAACAATGCTTTTCAGCAGCCCATGAACTGCAGTTTAGATGAGATGTAAAGCTTTCACAAGCAAAATCCTAGGCCTTTCAACACCATCAGCACAGATAAGTTCAGCCAGGAGATGAAAATAAAAATATGCCACAATCACACTCTGCTAGCCCAATGCCAACCTTCAGCAGCGTACGGCCAGAGCAGAGGTTAACGCAGAGGGTGACCTGAGCTAAAATGATTACGATTCCACCCTCTGTCTGCCAGCTACAACGTACAACAGATCCCAGGCTGACTGGACGGAGCTCCCATTTCAGCAACAGACATGGCAGAAGGTTATTTAAAAAAAACCCTAACAACACAAAAACCTCTGATAAGTACCTAGGCAGTCTTTCCCGTTAATTCGGATTAGAGGCACTGGAAGGAGACAGTTCTACTTCTCATGTCCACAGTACGCTGGACCAAGGTCTCAGGAGAGCTTTAATCCTTCCTCTGCTATTGCCTTTCTGGGTGACTGTAGGGACTTACTTCTTAATTCCTCAAACAGGCTATCGACCTTTCTCTAAAGTGCTTTCCGATTTTCTAACATATGACATACTTGTTACTGTGATTTCTCTTACAGGAGGTGGACTCCATGGCATTTAGAGTTCCCTTAACCTAGGCGTCTAACTGTATGGACTAAAATTCAAAGACCTAGTCTTCCCAATAGGAAAACGTCTTTAATAGTACACTGTAAGCATGATGTAAAAGTAAGTAACTCAGCAAGTACGTAAAACCATGCACCCCTTCCCCACGCTGTTTCCATAACTCATCAACAACCAGGAGGTGGACTCCATGGCATTTAGAGTTCCCTTAACCTAGGCGTCTAACTGTATGGACTAAAATTCAAAGACCTAGTCTTCCCAATAGGAAAACGTCTTTAATAGTACACTGTAAGCATGATGTAAAAGTAAGTAACTCAGCAAGTACGTAAAACCATGCACCCCTTCCCCACGCTGTTTCCATAACTCACCAACAACTTGTTATTGACATATTATATTAATTCATCATCAACTTGCTTTATGCAATGGTCGAACAGTCGCATGACTAACTTCACATGGGTAAAATCTAAATATGAAAGGCTGTTTTTAAAAAAGCATAATGCTTTAAATTTAGATCTTACGAAGGAGCACTGAAGAAAATAGTATGGAAGATATTTAGGACTAGCAAAGAAAAGCCCACTGAAGTCTGTGCTTTATTTTTTCCTGACAGTGTTAAGGATTTTTTAAAGACAGCAGAAAATTAAACTTGTTTCGTTAATCTGAATACATCTGTAAAATATTTTCAGTGGGAATAGAGGTTTTCTTGCTAAATGTTGTGATGTCCTGACTGATTCTGAGAGTCCTGCTACTCAGCCCACAAAAGGATTTCTTCGGACAACTCTAGGTTTTCCCGTGTACAGCCGGGCTAATGGCTAAGACCCTCAGATGGAATCTTTGGCACAGGGCCAATCACACTGATTTCATCTATCATCAACTCTGGAAAGTGGACTTGAACTCAGAACCCGCACTACCAATCATCCAAACACACAAACATTGATCATGCTAATTTACAGGAGTGTAACCGCAAGGCTGAATATCAGCAGGACTTTCCTTCCTGATCTCAATTCTACTGATTAAAATATAGCTGCATTACGAACGCAAGTGCAGGATTTACTTATGTCACATGCAAGAAAGCTACGTGAAGGCATACTTTACATGAACTACCTAACTCAAAAAATATAACCACAGCTTTCATGTTATCAGTCTGCTTCTCAGTCAGAACTTTCAAGTTGTTTATTTTTCTGTATTTCAGATTTTTCATACAGTAAGTTTACCAACATCCTCTCAAATAGTCTGCGCCATTCTGTCTAATATTTTGTGCACTTACAGAAAAGTCTGTAACGTCATAAATCCATAGCTTTCTTTAAAACTGCAGTGCAGCCATGACAAAAAAAATAATCTGTAAAACTGCCACTTTTATTGTGCCATGTCTGTATTGATGCACCACAGGAAAAGCAGCCATCTTTTTAATTGTCGCTATACCCAAACAAATATGTTATATTGATCTTTAAAAAAATAAAGTAAAATATATATTTTGTTTAAAAGCTTCCATCCAGTAAAATCCGAACCACTGGTTTAGGCCACAACTTTGATATATTTTTAAATATCTATATATTCAGGTAGTATATATATCATAAGGTTAAAAAAAAATCGTTTTTGCAACTGCTGAATATTCTGTAGATAAAAGGACCCAGGATTTTGTGTATTATCTGACTTGTCCTAATACAATAGACGGTATCATGATTTCAAGCTCTGTACTTGTTTATCATTAGTGTTTCCACTGTAACCATGGCATCAGTATATAGCACAGGCTTAACAGTGAGAAAAATACCCGGTATTTTCCTAAAAAATTAATCTCTCAGAAAAAATACAAGGATTTGCACCATGGCAAAAAGCAATCAAAGTAGGTGAGATGGCTGGAGACAGAAACAGTTGCTTTTTACGGAAAAAAACCAAAACATTATTTCTTTGCGAGACTTTTTGCATCCTGGACTTCTGACAAGAACCTAGAAATGTATTAAAGGGTAAGTAATGTAACCTTGACCCTAGTGTAGATATTATAAAATAAATATTGAAATGCCCTTACAAAAATACATGCAGTATTTATCATATGAGATCGAAAGCATTAAAGCTGTATCGACAAGGGTTGTTCTCGGCACATGAGCATTTTCTCAAACCTATTTAAATAGTGACAGTCCAGTCCTGCAAGAACTGTTGCATCATTCTGAAGGTAAAAAGGGGCAACTGCACAACCGCACCGAACACACCCAACAAGTGTGTGGCACCCAGTTCAAACTTCCAGGACTGCTAAAAGGGAAACCCTCAAAACGGCATAACACGTCCTTATGGTCTCTAAGAGTGTTTCTTGGGTTGCACTTACTCGGTATTTCAGGCAGTAAGGAGGAATGGGTTCCTGTGATTGCTGCTTTTACGTTGCTTGCTTACAAAGTTCAGAAGGAGTGCTACAGAAATATCTGCCTTTAATGCCAAGTGTGAAATGAAGGCATTAGTCCTCTTATTAAACAGAAGAAACAGACTGTATTGCAGCAGCAGATCTCAGCCTAACGTTGGCTTAGGCCACATGCACTTTCCTTTTACTGTGAAACCTATTCATTTCACAGACGACTTCTCTTTTTCAGGTTTTAATAGAGACTCCAGACGCTGATGAAGACACCAATAAATCTATTTACCTCACTATGGACTCTATAGAGATGTCATTGCCACAGGCCTTATTTTAACTCAGTGAAATCGGACAAAAAAACCCTGTGTGATTTTGTAAGAGCCAGTTCTCTGAAGGTCCCCATCTATTAACAATCCAATAAACACACTTGGTATTACAAGTACAGTGACACATTCAGTAAATGGGAAGATTTTGGAAAGGGTAAAGCACAATCCTATAAATACTTGCCTCCTCACCGGTTTTAACTGCAATACACAGAGGGTGGTGTACACTGTGTATTACGTGTACCGCACAAACACAATCCAAACTCAGAGGATTTACAGCAAAAAGTGATGCTTCAGAAGCTGCATTATATTGAGCTAAGCAGTTACGATCCACTGCCATGTCCTCAGTTCTGTCACATCAACAGACAACAAGCATAATCACTCCCTCGTCTCCTCCCACCCAGTGAATGCTGGACAGCAATGAATCCTGCTGCAATAAAACACAGCATTTATCTGATTCAGCTATGTAGTTCCTCCCAGAACATGTTTACAACGGGCCTCAATCTGTTAAATTCCACTATTTATCTAGGGAACATGATCGGACATTTGAGTTCACCTCAAAAATCAGAACCAGGACATACCCCAGCACGCTAGCCCCACCAAAATTCAAACTTGGCAGCTGCAACCTGTAAGGTCCTTCCAGGTTTGGCGACAAACTCACAGCATGTATCATACACTAAAAGAACATACGACATTGATATTCTTTCACTAAAAATCTGTGATGACATCCTCATCCCACTGGTTTCAAAGATGAACCCCCGCCTTGATTTCAGGAGAGCCACAACTTGATTATCATTCAACCCAGGTAAAAGACATCTGCAATACTGCTGCATTTCTCTTTTCCTGATCTGGCTATTTTTCCTCTGCCTATTACCCAGTTTTACCATTCCAGCTTACTAATGTGTAGCTTTTACAGAGCGTCAGAATAATCTAGATCCTAATTATCACAACGTCACATATGTAGCAGAAGTGAAAAATGTTTTAAAGTTGTAAACATGAAAGTTTTAACCGTAAAGTTATTCAGCTCCCTATCAGCATAAATAGAGCCTCACTCTTTCATGCCTTTCCACTATTCTGACATCTCTTTATACCACTGCATTAAGTAAAGAAACCCCAAAGAATACATGAAACTCGAAGCTATTAACCCACGCTATTTTTACTTTGGTCCTGGGTCCTTTGTCTGTTTGCCAAAGAACTATTGCCCTGACCAGTATCCTTGACCACAACAAATAAATACAGAAAAAGATGAGCACACAGATTTCAGATGGCTGGTCAAACAGGGCACATTTAACATGAGAAGACAGCTAATATTGTCTTATTATACATCTTGCTTAAAGGACATATAATTTAACTGTTTAACTGCAGAAACATGAAATGTGCGTATTCATGTTTCCTGTGTTTCTTTCTGTTTGGTTTTTTTTCATTTTTCTGTGTTAAATCACAGCACCTGAGGATGCTGGACCAAAATTTTCCACTTTTTTTGTACTCCCACTGAGGCACGTTAGCCTCCAGGTTTTCAAGATGCTGTAGCAGCTGTTAGACACGTTCTATATACAGGCAACAGAATTTGGTTGGGGCCAAAATCCACCAGGAGCCTTTATCAGTTTCAGGTATTTGAAGCAGCACTGCATTAGCTCTATGCATAAAGGTGTCGATCATCTGGGGGAAGGAAGGAGGAGCATCAGCGTTGATGCAGTGAGCTTTCGAGCGACACGAAGACCCTGAAGCATCTCATATCAGAGGTCAGGTCTGGACTTTTAAGGCTCGCCGTAGCCAGGCTGACCAAAAGCGTTCACACTGAAATTACGAACTCGGCCTAAGCGCTGGGTTTTGCGGTAATGTTCTGTTTGGATGCATTTGGTTAGTGTTTTTCAAACACAATAAGATAACTAGACTTGTGTGTGTATTTAACGTAATTTCAGAAACTGAAGTGGTAATTACACATCTCTTACTTAGAAATTCAGCATGTTTTTCTTTCTTCCCTTGCCTGTAGACCACATGCATTAGATATACAGTAACCATGACTATCTCGGTACAACAAAGCATGGAAATAATGAAAAGCCTCCAGAGCCGTGACATGCCGGTGGCAACCCCGCTCTGCAAGACAGATGTTGCATCCAGAGCCGTGCCACTGGAAATCACGCGTACATGTGTGCACCTACAGCGCGAACACTCACCCAGTCCTCGAAGTGGCGGCTCCCGTTCTGCAGCAAGTCCTCGAACTGTATAGTGCAGTTAGCTACAAAATCGTCGTACCCGATGGGGGCATCATGGAAAACAGCCATCTCTATCTTCCTGCCGTTACAGACGTCGGTGACAAATTCATCATTCCAAGCAGGACTGTTGGTCTTTTGCTTGGTGGAGGTCTGCCCGATCCTGGAGTCGTCCACATTGAGGGCTATGTAAGGGTCCAGCAAAAAGGTCTGTGGCCTGGGACCCACCGCATGCCTCAGTGACCACGCCGTGGGTTTCAGATTCACCGCCTCGCAGATCTTGATTTTCAGCAAGCCATTGAAAACCACCATGGCTGGATGGCTGCACTTTTCCCGGGATTAAACACTCGCACAACGCACCCGCACCGGGAGGGAGGGAGGGAGGTCTCGCCAATAAATACGAGGGCAGGTCTGGGAGCGGGGGGAGCAGGATACAGTGCGGGTCTCTTCGCCTCGCTGCCGCCGTTACCTTTGCTTATTTAGCCTTTGCTCTTGCGACACCCAGTGAATACATTTATTTTCTTGCCCGTGCTTCTAACGGAAAACAAGGGAGGGGGGCCGCCGGGGAGGGGTAGGCGTCCGCAGCTGCAGAAACCCCCGAATGCAATC